>NC_053028.1:257895704-258046204 GCF_003073215.2 Triticum urartu | reverse complement strand
AAGATGCTAGGACCTCGGGGGGTCATCACAGTCAATGGAAACACAGAGCGCTCTCTCCACATGGAGGAGCACACTGCGGCCCTCGCAGCAGAAGCACAAAGCAGCCTCTTCAGGCAATCCACCAGTTCGGTGATTAAACACCCGGACACCGTCAAGCGCGCCCGGAGTAATCTGCAACAAGACCGCCTGGCATGTTCCGAGCTCGCATAGCAATGTGGCCCCCACCCCAGTCCCAGCCAAAAAGCGAAATCCGCGCCACGCGTACATAATTACGCATTGAAAATACCATGGGCATAGGTAGGGAGGGGGCACGAATACGGCATGCCCCAAGACGTGGCTCAACCGCACTAGGGGCTTCCCGCTTTGTTATTTTTTTCTCTTTCAGGACTTTACTCTTTGGAAACCCCGTCCGGCAGTACGATTGCCGGACACACGATGCAACAACCAAGGAGGCAGAAAGCTACGTCGCACCATGGAACTCCCAGGTGGTCTCTGATAACGAGTGAAATACCTGTTTAAATACCATTCCTCAACTTGCCCTTGGATGGGACATGTCAAATAGTCCTACTTTTTCCTTATCGCACTACTTGTATCATTCTGCTTCGACGCACCTTTTTGAATAAACAATGCATAGCACTAGACTATTACCGCATTCTCTATTCCTTTTATATATATATATATATATGTTCATTCATGACATTCAGCACCCGTACACTCTGGTACGGCTAATACGCCAGGGGCTTAAGCGTACCCCATAATACGCGTGAGAAGTCCGAACACTTTCGACAGTGCGGCACCCCGAACTTACAACATTATATGCATCAGATCTGAATCATGTCTTGTGTCAATAGTTGGGTTTGCCCGGCTCCCACGTTTTGGTACCTTACGTTCCGCTATATCGGCTAAGGTAGCACTGGGAGAACTACTGCGATTGTGCCCCGGTTCATCTAGGCAAGTACCTCAGTAGAGAAAGCTAAAACTGACTGTCATGATAAGGTGAGAGCTGGTCGCTGTTCGAGAGGTCTCGAGTCCCTAAAGACTTATGCCGCTTAGAGCGAGGAGTCGGCTTTGTCCGGCTTAAGGCATGTATAGAGCCCCGAATTCGGCCTTCCGAATACTAGGGGCTTCACCAAAATTTAAAATTGTAGACTTCTATGGCTAAGTGAAAGTGATAAAGCATTATAGTCTGATTGCCTTGTTCGTTGTGCTGAGCACCTCCCTTGAAGGACCCAACAATGGGAAAAAGATCGCTCAGATTTATCCCGAACACCCCAGCACTCGTGGCATGGGGGCAGAAGCCGACGACTGGCCATCTCTCAGATTTAATAAACAGCCGCACAGAAGGTAATATTTTAAATTCAAACAAGCATTGCATAGCGCATATGAACAAGTTTTCATAATACAGGATCACACGAGCAAGTTCATTCAAAAATTACATCCTTCGCACACTCGTCCGCCACAAGACGGGCACCCTTCAGGACACCCTCATAATACATTTCAAGGTGGCGATGCTCCCTGCCCTGCGGCGGCCCCTCCTTCACCAGCTTCTCGGCGTCCATCTTGGCCCAGTGCACCTTCGATGCAGACAGACCACTTTATGACTTCCAGCCGTGGGCAGGCATCCACAAGACGCCTCACCAGGCCAAAGTAGCTGTTGGGAAGGGAGTCGCCAGGCCACATCCGGACTATAAGGCCCCTCATGGCCTGTTCGGCCGCCTTGTGCAGCTCGACCAGTTTCCTCAGCTGGTCGCTCACATGCATCGGGTGTTCGGTCCTAGTATACTGAGACCAGAACAACTTCTCCGTCGAGCTTCCCTCCTCGGCCTGGTAATACTTTGCGGCATATGACACGCTGCGGGGCAAACCTTCGAATGCTCCTGGAGAGCTCCGGACTCGGGTAAGTAACAAGTAATTTACTTTCACATGCTTGCTTTGCATATTGAATGCCTTACCCGCCGCTATCTTCCTCATTGCCTCAATTTCCTGGAGGGCCTTTTAGACTTCAGCCTTGCCATGCTTTGTTCTCTCGAGGGCCGCTGCAAGCTCGGACTCTCGCATCTTCGAGTCAAGATCCAAAGTCTCGTGCTTCTTCACGAGAGCCTGGAGCTCTTGTTGCACCTCGCCACCCGTGCCTCTTGTTTCTCCCGCTTGGTGCGCTCCTTGTCCGCTTTGTTTTCGGTCTCGGACAGCGCTTGCTTCAGGGTCGCCACTTCGGTCGTGGCCCCTGGCACATCCATGATGATCCTATCATTTTTGCAACCGCATATTATATATATATATAGACAAGGTATTACTTACCTTTGTTCCCCTTGAGCTGCCTCTTGGCAAGACCGAGCTCTTTCTCGGACCGCTCAAGGTTCTGCTTCAGTGCAGCGACCTCCGCAGTCAGTGCGGCAGAGGTCAGCAGCGAAGCCTGCATACGCATATAGACATACTTATATTAGACTCCTGCAGATATTATTTGATCCTCTATTCGGCTTTTCTTTGTGAACACCAAACAAAGCATCAGGGGCTACTGTCTATGCGGTAATATTTTCCTATATTTTAAATACTTACCTCAAAGCCTGTTAGAAGGCTGGCACAGACTTCAGTCAGTCCGCTCTTGGCAGACTGAACCTTCTTGATCACCGCACTCATAATAGTGCGGTGCTCTTCGTCGATGGAAACACCGCGAAGCGCTCCCAGCAAATTGTCCGGTGCCTCTGGATGGACAGAGGTCACCGGCACGGGCGGCTTGCCCCTCTTGGAAGGGGGCCGCTTGCCGGAGTCCGGAACCACTGGAGGTTCCGGCGCAGCGTTCGGCTGGGGGCCAAACTTGGAGCCCTTGGGAGTCTTGCTCCCTTCGCACCTAGAGTCCGGAAGGTCGCCTTGAGGCGCCTCCGGGACTTTCTCCCCCCGGCTTGGTGCCCCTTGAGACAATACCTCGAATTGTCCGTAGGGCAAGGAGAGGAGGCGGTCGAAAGTGTATCACTATTCATATCCGACAAATCCAAGGAACCGTCCGACGAGGATACGTCGATACGGGCTCAGGGCAGACTGCATAATCATATTTGACGTTAGGAGAAGCAGTGCAACAAAAGTATGCTATGAGTTACTCTAGTATCCGAATACTTATGACTTCGCCAGGGGCTTGGCCCTGAGTAACCACTCGTCTTCGCCGTGGGCGACGATGGTGGAACAGTCCGGAAGGAGAGTCCTTCCCTTCTTGGACCCTTCAGCCTCCCCGGTTGGGGCGGCCTTCCTTTTCTTGTCTCCCCCGGCTGGAGGGGGAGAATCTTCATCTTCCTCCTCCTCGTTTTCATGCGAGGAGTGCGTCTCGGAGTTATCGGACGATGAGTCCGATACCACCTGGCGCTGGGAACTCTTTCGGATTCCCGTGGCCTTCTTCTTGGTCTTCTCCGGCACCTCATAAGGAGACGGAGTCCGCATCTCCGTCAGGAGAGCGTTTGCAGGGTCTTCGGGTAGAGGGGCCGGATAGTTAATCTGCTCTAATGTCTCCACCCAGTCCTGTCAAAGGCATGGGAGCTCAGACCCCGCACATGGTTAAGCTATGGGAAATAAGTACCCTACCAGATGTACAGAACTTACCGGATTCGCAGGGCGCTTCGCACTTAGCCCGCGGTCCTCGGTAAGAGAAGGGGGGACCTCGGCGCCCTTGAACAGCACCTTCCAGACGTCCTTATGCATCGTGTCGAAGAGCTCGCGTAGAGTCTGGCGTTGGGCCGGGTCGAACTCCCATAAGTTGAAAGCCCGTTGTTGACACGGGAGGATCCGGCGGAAGAGCATGACCTGGACTATGTTGACAAGCTTAAGTTTCTTGCTTATCATGTTCCGGATACACTTGTGGTGTCCGTCCAGCTCCACCAATGAGCCCCAGGACAGGCTCTTCTCCTTCTAGGAAGTGAGCCACGTGGGGATTCCGGATCGAAACTCGGGGGCCTCCACCCAGTTGGTGTCACGCGGCTCGGTGATGTAGAACCACCCCGATTGCCACCCCTTTATGGTCTCCACGAAGGAGCCCTCGAGCCATGTAATGTTGGGCATTTTGCCCACCATGACTCCGCCGCATTCCACTTGTTGGCCGCCTATTACCTTCGGCTTGACATTGAAGGTCTTCAGCCAAAGGCCGAAGTGGGGCCGGATGTGGAGGAAAGCCTCGCACACGACGATGAACGCCGAGATGTTGAGGATGAAATTCGGGGCCAGATCATGGAAGTCCAGCCCATAATAGAACATAAGGCCGCGGACGAATGGATGGAGGGGAAACCCCAGTCCGCGGACGAAGTGGGTGAGGAAAACCACCCTTTCGTGAGGTTCCGGGGTAGGGACGATCTGCCCCGCGGCTGGCAGCCGGTGCGCGATATCCACGGCTAAGTATCCGGCCCCACGTAGTTTTTTGATGTGTCCCTCCGTGACGGAGGAGACCATCCACTTGCCTCCCGCTCCGGACATGTTTGGAGAGAGTTGAGGAGAAGGATGTGGACTTGGGCGCTGGAGCTCGAGTGCGTGAGAATGGATGAGCAAGGAGGAAGAAGGCATGGGTAGAAAAAGGTGAAACCTTATCCCTTTATAAGGGCGGACGAAACCATGCGCCCCCACCAGCCTGGTAAAACTTGCTTATCCCCAAGCGCCGTAATTGATGGCACGGTTGGGTTACCCACGTCCGTATTGATGGGAATCCCGTAATAAGGGGACACGATCTCTGCTTCGACAAGATGTGCCAAGGAAACCTCCTGGCGAAACATGCTGAGATGGGTTATGAAAAACGATTCGAATAAAGACCTGGGTGTGGTGTCATGTCACGCTACAGGGTACGTCAGCAGATTAGATTTGTGGAAATATTATTCTCTCTACGGTGGTATGTGGAACTTGTTTTGCAGAGCCGTACACGATCCTCGTGTTCAAAATCTTCTATGAAGTATTCGGAGGAGGAACCCGCCTTGCAATGCCGAAGACAATCTGCGCGCCGGACTCATCGTCATTGAAGCCTGGTTCAGGGGCTACTGAGGGAGTCCTGGATTAGGGGGTATCCGGACAGCCGGACTATATCCTTTGGCCGGACTGTTGGACTATGAAGATACAAGATTGAAGACTTCGTCCTGTGTCCGGATGGGACTCTCCTTGGCATGGAAGGCAAGCTTGGCAATACGGATATTTAGATCTCCTTCCTTGTAACCAACTTTGTGTAACCCTAGGCCCCTCCGGTGTCTATATAAACCGGAGGGTTTAGTCCGTAGGAAAAACAACATACAATCATACCATAGGCTAGCTTCTAGGGTTTAGCCTCTCTGATCTCGTGGTAGATCAACTCTTGTACTACTCATATCATCAAGAACAATCAAGCAGGACATAAGGTTTTACCTCCATCAAGAGGGCCCGAACATGGGTAAACATCGTGTCCCCTGCCTCCTGTTACCATCTTCCTAGACGCACAGTTCGGGACCCCCTACCCGAGATCCGTCGGTTTTGACACTGACACCCATCAATAGATATCAATGTGAGTGAGTAGGGATTGCCATGCAACGGATGCACAAGAGCTATAAGTATATGAAAGCTCAACAAAAGGAACTAAGTGGGTGTGCATCCAACTTGCTTGCTCACTAAGACCTAGGGCATTTTGAGGAAGCCCATCATTGGAATATACAAGCCAAGTTCTATAATAAAAAATTCCCACTAGTATATGAAAGTGATAACATAGGAGACTCTCTATTATGAAGATCATGGTGCTACTTTGAAACACAAGTGTGGTAAAAGAATAGTAGCACTGTCCCTTCTCTCTTTTTCTCTCATATTTTTTTATTTGGGCCTTTTCTTTTTTTATGGCCTCTTTTTATTATTATTATTTTTCGTTCGGAGTCTCATCCCGACTTGTGGGGGAATCATAGTCTCCATCATCCTTTCCTCACTGGGACAATGCTCTAAAAATGATGATCATCACACTTTTATTTACTTACAACTCAACAATTACAACTCAATACTTAGAACAAAATATGACTCTATGTGAATGCCTCCGACGGTGTACCAGGATATGCAATGAATCAAGATGACATGTATGAAAGAATTATGAACGGTGGCTTTGCCACAAATACAATGTCAACTATATGATCATGCAAAGCAATATGACAATGATGGAGCGTGTCATAGTAAACGGAACGGTGGAAAGTTGCATGGCAATATATCTCGGAATGGCTATGGAAATGCCGTGATATGTAGGTATGGTGGCTGTTTTGAGGAAGGTATATGGTGGGTGTATGATACCGGCGAAAGGTGCGCGATATTAGAGAGGCTAGCAATGGTGGAAGGAAGAAAAGTGTGTATGATCCATGGACTCAACCTTAGTCATAAAGAACTCATATACTTATTGCAAAAATCTACAATTTATCAAAGCAAAGTATTACGCGCATGCTCCTAGGGGGATAGATTGGTAGGAAAAGACCATCGCTCGTCCCCGACCGCCACTCATAAGGAAGACAATCAATAAATAAATCATGCTCCAACTTCATCACATAACGGTTCACCATACGTGCATGCTACGGGAATCACCACTTTAACACAAGTATTTCTCAAATTCACAACTAATCGACTAGCATGACTCTAATATTACCATCTCCATATCTCAAAACAATTATCAAGTATCAAACTTCTCATAGTATTCAACACACCCATAAGAATTTTTTATTAATCTTGAATGCCTAACATAATTAAAGCAAATTACCATGCTGTTTTGTAGGACTCTCAAAATAGTCTAAGTGAAGCATGAGAGAACAATAGTTTCTATAAAACAAATCCACCGACATGCTCTAAAAGATATAAGTGAAGCACTAGAGCAAAAACTATATAACTCAAAATATATAAGTGAAGCACATAGAGTATTCTAACAATTTCCGAATCATGTGTCTCTCTCTCAAAAGGTGTGTACAGCAAGGATGATTATGTAAAACTAACAAATAAAGACTCAAATAATACAATACGCTCCAAGCAAAACACATATCATGTGGTAAATAAAAATATAGCTCCAAGTAAAGCTACCGATGGAAGTAGACGAAAGAGGGGATGCCTTCCGGGGCATCCCCAAGCTTTGTCTTTTAGGCATCCTTAGATTATCTTGGGGTGCCATGGGAATCCCCAAGCTTAGGTTCTTTCCACTCCTTGTTCCATAATCCATCAAATCTTTTACCCAAAACTTGAAAACTTCACAACACAAAACTTAAAGTAGAAAATCTCGTGAGCTCCGTTAGCGAAATAAAACAAAACACCACTTCAAGGTACTGTAATGAACTAATTCTTTATTTATATTGGTGTTAAACCTACTGTATTCCAACTTCTCTATGGTTTATAAACTATTTTACTAGCCATAGATTCATCAAAATAAGCAATCAACACACGAAAAACAGAATCTGTCAAAAACATAACAGTCTGTAGTAATCTGTAGCTAACGCAAGATCTGGAACCCCAAAAATTATAAAATAAATTTATGGACGTGAGGAATTTATCTACTAATAATCTTCAAAAATAATTAACTAAATAGCACTTTCCAAATAAAAATGGCAGCAATTCTCGTGAGTGCTAAAGTTTCTGTTTTTTACAGCAAGATTAAAAAGACTTTCCCCAACTCTTCCCAACGGTTCTACTTATCACAAACACTAATTAAACACAAATAACACAAACAAAACAGAGGATAGATAAATTATTTATTAATAAACAGGAGCAGAAAGCAAGGAATAAAAATAAAATTGGGTTTCCTCCCAATAAGCGCTATCGTTTAACGCCCGTAGCTAGGCATAAAAGTAAGGATAGATCTAGGTATTGCCATCTTTGGTAGGCAATCCATAAGAGGCTCTCATAATAGATTCATAAGGTAATTTAATTTTCTTTTAGGGAAGTGTTCCATACCTTTCCTTAACGGAAATTGGAATCTAATACTCCCTTCCTTCATATCAATAATTGCACCAACCGTTCTAAGGAAAGGTCTACCAAGAATAATAGGACATGAAGGATTGCAATATATGTCAAGAACAATAAAATCTATGGGCACATAATTTCTATTTGCAACAATAAGAACATCATTAATTCTTCCCATAGGTTTCTTAATAGTGGAATCCGCAAGGTGCAAGTTTAAAGAGCAATCATCAAAATCACGGAAACCTAGCAAATCACACAAAGTCTTTGGAATCGTGGAAACACTAGCACCCAAATCACACAAAGCATAGAATTCATGATCTTTAATTTTTATTTTAATTGTAGGTTCCCACTCATCATAAAGTTTTCTAGGGATATCAACTTCTAACTCAAGTTTTTCTTCATAAGATTGCATCAAAGCAGCAACTATATGTTTAGTAAAAGCTTTATTTGGACTATAAGCATGAGGAGAATTTAGCACGGGTTGCAACAAGGAAATACAATCTATCAAAGAGCAATTATCATAATTAAATTCCTTGAAATCCAAAATAGTGGGTTCATTAATATTTAAAGTTTTGACTTCTTCAATCCCACTTTTAACAATTTTAGCATCAAGATCTAAGAATCCGAATTCTTGGAACGCCGTCTAGGTAAAGGTGGATCATATTCAATCCCATCATTATCAAGATTCATATTGAAAAACAAAGATTTAATAGGGGACACATCAATAACTTTTAGATCTTCATCTTTATTATCATGGATACTAGAAGAACACGCTTTTATAAAACAATCTTTCTTAGCACGCATCCTAGCGGTTCTTTCTTTGCACTCATCGATGGAAATTCTCATGGCTTTGAGAGACTCATTGATATCATGCTTAGGTGGAATATATCTAAATTTTAAAGAATCACCATCAAGAGAAATTCTATCAACGTTCCTAGCCAACTCATCAATCTTAAACAAATTTTCTTCAATCAAAGCATTGAAATTCTTTGCAAAGTAATAAATTCTTTAATATTAGATTAAAAATCAAAGGGCATATTATTATAATTTCCATAAGAATTATTGTAGGAATTACCATAATTATTATAGGAATTACTAGGATACGGCCTAGGATTAAAGTTTCCTCTATACGCGTTGTTACCGAAATTATTCCTACCAACAAAATTCACATCCATAGATTCATTATTATTCTCAATCAAAGTAGACAAAGGCATATCATTAGGATCAGAAGAAACACTTTTATTAGCAAATAATTTCATAAGTTCATTCATCTTTCCACTCAAAACATTAATTTCTTCTATCGCATGCACTTTCTTATTAGTAGATCTTTCAGTGTGCCATTGAGAATAATTAACCATAATATTATCTAGGAGTTTAGTAGCTTCTCCTAAAGTTATTTCCATAAAAGTGCCTCTCGCGGCCGAATCTAAAAGATTTCTAGAAGCAAAATTCAATCCGGCATAAATTTTTTGTATAATCATCCACAAATTCAAACCATGTGTAGGGCAATTACATATCATTAATTTCATCCTATCCCAAGCTTGTGCAACATGTTCATGATCAAGTTGCTTAAAATTCATAATATCATTTCTAAGAGAGATGATCTTAGCGGGAGGAAAATACTTAGAGATAAAAGCATCTTTGCACTTATTCCATGAATCAATACTATTTTTAGGCAAAGACCAAACCAAGCTTTAGCACGATCTCTAAGCGAAAAAGGAAATAGCTTCAATTTAACAATATCGTTATCCACATCTTTCTTCTTTTGCATATCACATAAATCAGCGAAGCTATTCAGATGGGGTAGCGGAATCTTCACTAGGAAGGCCGCCGAATTGATCTTTCATGACAAGATTTAACAAAGCAACATTGATTTCACAAGATTCAATATCAGTAATAGGAGCAAACGGAGTGCTAAGGAAATCATTATTGTTGGTATTGGTGAAGTCACACAATTTAGTATTATCTCGAGCCATTGTGACAAGCAAGCAATCCAACACACAAGCAAACAAGAAACATGCAAAAAGAGGCAAATATAGAAAGAGAGGGAGGATGGAGAGAGAAGGCGAATAAAATGGCAAGGGTGAAGTGGGGGAGAGGAAAACGAGAGGCAAATGGCAAATAATGTAATGCGGGACATAAGGGTTTGTGATGGGTACTTGGTATGTCTTGACTTGCAACGGCGCCACAAGTGACTCGTTGTCGGGAGTCAAATCTTGACTTGTCTTGCGCGAACCTCCCTGACAACGGTGCCGGAAATCCTTCTTGCTACCTCTTGAGCACTGCGTTGGCTTTCCCTTGAAGAGGAAAGGGTGATGCAGCAAAGTAGCATAAGTATTTCCCTCAGTTTTTGAGAACCAAGGTATCAATCCAGTAGGAGGCCATGCACAAGTCCCTCGCACCTACACAAACAAATAAATCCTCGCAACCAACGCGATAAGGGGTTGTCAATCCCTACACGGTCACTTACGAGAGTGAGATCTGATAGATATGATAGGATAATATTTTTGGTATTTTTATGATAAAGAGAAATAAAAGATGCAAGTAAAATAAATGGCAAAGGAAATAACTAAGTATTGGAAGATTAATATGATGGAACATAGACCCCGGGGCCATAGGTATCACTAGTGGCTTCTCTCAAGAGCATAAGTATTTACGGTGGGTGAACAAAATACTGTTGAGCAATTGATAGAATTGAGCATAGTTATGAGAATATCTAGGTATGATCATGTATATAGGCATCACGTCCAAGATAAGTAGACCGACTCCTGCGTGCATCTACTACTATTACTCCACACATCAACCGCTATCCAGCATGCATCTAGAGTATTAAGTTCAAGAGAACAGAGTAACGCTTTAAGCAAGATGACATGATGTAGAGGAATAAACTCATGCAATATGATATAGACCCCATCTTGTTATCCTCAATGGCAACAATACAATACGTGCCTTGCTGCCCCTACTGTCACTGGGAAAGGACACCGCAAGATTGAACCCAAAGCTAAGCACTTCTCCCATTGCAAGAAAGATCAATCTAGTAGGCCAAACCAAACTGATAATTCAAAGAGACTTGCAAAGATAAACAATCATACATAAAAGAATTCAGAGAAGATTCAAATATTGTTCATAGATAAACTTGATCATAAACCCACAATTCATCGGTCTCAACAAACACACCACAAAAGAAGATTACATCGAATAGATCTCCACAAGAGAGGGGGAGAACTTTGTATTGAGATCCAACAAGAGAGAAGAAGCCATCTAGCTAATAACTATGGACCCGTAGGTCTGAAGTAAACTACTCACACTTCATCGGAGGGGCTATGGTGTTGATGTAGAAGCCCTCCGTGATCGATGGCCCCTCCGGCTGAGCTCTGAAAAGGCCCCAAGATGGGATCTCGTGGATACAGAAAGTTACGGCGGTGGAATTAGGGTTTTGGCTCCGTATCTGGTAGTTTGGGGGTACGTAGGTATATATAGGAGGAAGGCGTACGTCGGTGGAGCAACAGCGAGCCCACAAGGGTGGAGGGCGCGCCTGGGGGGGTAGGCACGCCCCCTACCTCGAGCCTTCCTCGTTGATTGCTTGACATAGGGTCCAAGTCCTCTGGATCATGTTCATTCCGAAAATCACGTTCCCGAAGGTTTCATTCCGTTTGGACTCTGTTTGATATTCTTTTTCCGCGAACCCTAAAATAGGCAAAAAAACAACAATTCTGGGCTCGGCCTCCGGTTAATAGGTTAGTCCCAAAAATAATATAAAAGTGTATAATAAAGCCCAATAATGTCCAAAACAAAATATAATATAGCATGGAACAATCAAAAATTATAGATACGTTGGAGACGTATCACACACAAGTTCGCCAAGCACAAGAACACCTCAACCTCAGGAGGCTGTTCTTCCCCTTGTACTGTTCATCCTCATCCCAAGAGGCAATCCACCACCACCACACTGGAGTAGGGTATTACACCACAATGGTGGCCCGAACCAGTATAAATCTCGTGTCCCTTGTATTGTGAGTTCGTCAAGTTAGTTCGTAAGATCTTAGCTGAGTTAGGATGTGGATCGGTAGGGGGGGAATCTTCGCACACACCCCAGTGTTCGAACCTTAAGGGTTTTGCCGGAACCAGTGATCCGACATTTGGCGCGCCAGGTAGGGGTGCGTCGAAGCTTCCCTCCCGTCGCTCCGTGTCATGCCGCTTCATCGTCTCCATGGAGGACGCACGTCGCACCCGCGCCGAGCGTCGGGCTGCCCTCGCCTCCCGCGTTGCTCAGACGACCCCAGTCGGTGGGCCACCCCGTCGCTCTCCGTCGCCTGCCGCCAACGCCGCCACCGGCCCGGCGGGGAACGAGCAGCAAGCATCCTCGCTGCACCCTTCGGTGCGACAGGATGGCTGCACCGCCACTCCATCACTGACTCCCGCTGGTTTGTCGTCTCACGCTCGTCGCGTTCCCACGGACACACGGGCCGTGCTCCTCATGGCGCACGAGCTCCTGCGCTATCGCCCAGTCGATGACCTCTACGAGGACTGGCTTGACCGCATCGCCGAGCTTGTCCGCGCTGCAGGGGGCTCCCCTACGCCGTCCCACTCTCTACCTCGCCCTCCGCCAGCCACGGGCGACGCAGCTCACAAAGCACCCCTCCACCACCTCTGTACCAAGACGGCGCCCTAGCGCCAAGGCACGCGGCTCCACGGCGCGACCCACCGTGTCCGGCGCCCGCATGTGAAGAAAGAAGCTATCAAGAAGTCCCTCGACCGCAAGTGAACGCTCTGCCACTCCTCGCACCACCGCGCCAGGATCGTTTGCTGCGGCAAGGCCCCGCGCCGCTTGCCGTAGCAGCACGCGGGCACCAAAACCAAGTTCCTCCTCCAAGGCGGGCCTCGGTGACCATGGCCGACTGTCGCGCCTTCACCCCCGAGCTGCGTAGCGTCGCCTGGCTGGGCAAGTTCAAGCAAGATCTGCCTCCTCACTACGACAACACCCCTGACCCCGCGGAGTTCTTGCAGCTCTATGAGCTGAGCATCGAGGCGGCCAACGGTGACGAGGAAGTCATGGCGAACTAGTTTCCCATGGCCCTCAAGGATGGCCCCCGCTCCTGGCTCCTGAACCTGCCTCCAGGCTCGATTTCCTCCTGGGATGAGATGCGCAACCACTTCACCGCCAACTTCCAGGGCACTTGCGATCGCCCCCGGTCGCGGGTGACCTGCGCCGCATCAAGCAACAACCAGGAGAGACCCTGCAGAAGTACATCCAACACTTCAACAGCGCGCGAATCAAGATCCCCAAGGTGACCGACGAGGCCATCATCTCAGCGTTCTCCGACGGCGTCCGCGACGTCAAGATGAAGGAGGAGCTCGCCATCCATGAGGAGTTGTGCACGACCTTGGAGTTCTTCAACATCGCGACCAAGTGTGCAAGAGCTGAGGAGGGGCGCCTCTCCCTCCTTAAGCTCCCTGCTGCAGACCCAGAGGAGAAGAAGACCAAGGCCAAGGACGTGAAGCGCAAGGGAGCAGCCGTGCTTGCGGCGGAACCGGACACCAAGCGCGGCAGAGACCAGCCCGAGTCATCCAAGAGCAGCTGACCGTTCTGCGCCTTCCATAACCTGCATACCCACAACACCAGCAACTGTCAAGAGCTCAGCGCCATTCGAGAAGGACGCTTCGATCGACGCCCCGAGCGCAGCGACCGGGGTTACGGCCAAGGAGGAGGACGTGGTGGCGGACGCTGGGACGACCGTGGCCCGCGCCAGGAGTGGCGCGACCGGCCTCACGAGGACCACTGGCAGGATCAGCCTCGCGAGGGCGCCTAGAGGGACTAGCTTCGTGAGGATCGTCCTCAAGGCAACGCTGGCCTTCCTCCACTACCACCACCACCCAGAAGGAATGACGACCACCATCAGGATGAGGGGGCTGGGGGCTTCTAGGAGCCGCGCGCTATCGCCTGCATCTTGGGCGGAGCTCAAGCCCCAGCCTCGCAGTGTATCTTCAAATAGTTTGCTCACGAAGTGAATGCAGTCCTCCCCAAGCTCGAGGCCACACGCCCGCTCAGATGGTCCAGGTGCCCCATCACGTTCAGTTCGGCAGATCGGCTCAAGTGCGCAGCTACTGCAGGCGTCCTCCCAATGCTTTGTTCACGAGTCATCAGCAACGTGCAAGTCACCAATACCCTCATCGATGGCGTTGCAGGGCTCAATGTCCTGTCCGTCGACACGTTCCATAGCCTCCAAGTGCCATATGACCAGCTTCAGCCTACCAAGACTTTCTCAGGAGTGACCGACGGCTCTACTACCCCGATCGGGCAGGTCCGCCTCCCCGTTACCTTCGGAGAACGCAACAACTACCGCACCGAACTCATCGACTTCGACGTCGCCTACATTCACCTGCCATACAATGCCATCCTCGGGTATCCAGCACTGGCCAAGTTCATGGAGGTGACCCATCACGTCTACAATGTTCTCAAGATGCCAGGAAGCGGCGGAATCATCACAGTCCTGTGCGAGGAAAGAGACGCGGTGTGCTCCCTCGAGCGTGCCTTCCAAGCTGCAGCAGTCGACGACCCCGACAGCCAGGGCGAGCGCCCTCCCGAGGCCACCCCCAAGAATAAGAAGCAGTTGCGCCACGTAGGGCCTCAGGCAAGCGGCGCCTCGTCAGGATCAGCGCCCGCGCCTAGGGCACCTCCCTCCATCGCATAGGAAAGCGCGCCCAGCGCCCCTCTCGGGCAGGGCTCGGGGGCTCTCTTCTGGAGGGCCTCGGACTTTTCCAACATCATGAGGGAGGCGCTTGGGCACCACTTGGAGGCGTGCTTCGCGACACGTTTCCCTCAGGAGAACACAGGGTAATGAGTGCCCACCGTTCAGGAGTTCATCACCAAGACCACTCAGGAACTGCAAGACGCAAGGGCCATGCGCGGCGGCCGCCGCTCACCAGGCACAGCTCCCCATCTAGGCGAGGATGCCGGGTTGCACGTCTGCATCGACGTCCCAAGGCTCAACCGGGCCGCCTCTCAAGAGCTTTTCTGGCCTACGTTCGCATGCCTTTTGGCCTGCCGAGCGTGGCAGCTGCCTGTTAGCGCAATTTGCGGAGCATCTTGGCGGCTCAGGAGGCCAGGCACCACGCTGTGCTGACGGAGATGAAGACGACCCTCAAGGAACACCCTGGACCCCCAAAGCCTCCCGAGGCTCAGGGCCCCGGTGGCTCATGAGGAGTAGCCCCTTCGCCACATACCTTTAGCTGCCCCAACTCTCCATCAACAGAACCAGGTGACATTTTCCAAGTTCATTCAGCTGGGAGCGCCCCCATGGCTGCATCATTCTCAGGCCGCGTGGGTCTGTCCCTGTGGAATGTATCTTTCCTTTTATGTCTTTAGCTTACCTTGTTGGAGGCGCCCCTTAGGCTGCATCATCCCCAAGCCGCTCGGGCTGGACCCAGTGGTGCGTATCGTTATGCATTTACCTGAGCTAGGTTGCCTTTCATGCTTAATCTATCTATGACTATCACCTGCTTGGTCGCCACCCACCATGGGAGCCGCGCGCCGGCAGTCTTTCTTCAGGACCCTTCGCGTTGTCTAACCATCTCGCAGGACTAAGACAGCGAACAAGAACCAAGACCAGGTGCAACCCGCCTTGAGGTAGGGCCTCGTGAGTTCCGCGCTGGCTCACGAGTGCCCAGATACACCTCGTATAGCCCTGCCATGCAAGCCACGTGTCAGGGCGGGGCTGTACATGCCCCGGGGGCTCTCCGCAGTAGGGAGTACCCTCTCACGCACCAGAAGCGAATCATCAACAACCACGGCAACCGGTGCCCTTCCTCGCGCTAACTTGCAGGACCCCCCTGAGGGCCACAGCAGGCAATACCGTGGACTCTCCCTCTTCTCTCATGCGATTCCATTGCGCGTTAAAAGGGGGCTCCTGAGCATCATGCCTCAGGAGATCTTACTAGCTCTCTAGCCCTCACCCCCTGGCCTTGACCATGGCAGGCGACCTGGCATACCAGTGACGGCTGAGCTCGCTCGAGGGTCGGGACCTGAGGACGCAGAGCAGCAAGAAGAACATGGAGGGGAGGGGAGGCCCGCACGGGCCTGACCTAGCTACACTAGGGTGGCCGACGTACGAGCTTGGCACGACTCAAGGAGCCGACCCCGGACAACCAAGATAAGTTCTCGCTCTGGATCCACCGGTCGCTACGGCACGAGACCCTCGCTCACTCCCTTCGCTGCCCTGCTGCGGCAATGTTTTCTTCCTTTTCCATCCTAAGGCAGCTGCTTGCGTGCTAAAGGGGACCTCTTGAGCATCGCGCCTCAGGAGCTCTTACTGGACCTCGGGCCGCTCACCTCCTGGCCTTGACCACAACACGTGACCTGGCATACCAGCGACGGCTGCAGCCTGCCTGCGGACCGGGACCTGTCAGCGTAGAGCACCAAGTTGCCATAGGATTGGAAAGGGGAGGCCGAGCCTCGGTAGGATATGCGCACGCAAATCTTCATAATGAGGGCAATGTTGACAAAAGGCATTACAGACGCTTTACACGTCCCCACAGGGTTCATTTCTTGATTCCTCACAGGGAAGAAAAGGGAAGGAATTCCTAGGAGTTCTATCTACACGCACCAGATGTCGTTGACGCCATCATCAACAGTGGGCCACGTGAGGCCGGCGCCAACCCCATCCAGATCAGCGGCGACGGCGGCTGGACGCCGCAGCCCTGCTCCGGGCTCGGCGGGAGCTCGGGGGCACGTAGATGTTGTGGCTCGTCTCCGGAGATCCCACGAGCTCAGGAGAGTCGCTGGACCACCAGGAGTCGCCGCTGTCGCTGGAGGAGCTGCCGGCGAGGCCTGCGGTGGGCCCAGCGCCCGCCGCAGCGTCGTCCTGGTGACCTTCTTCAGGGAAGCACTCCAGGCAGCGGCCTTCCTCGTCGAAGACCTTGAAGAACAGCATGGAGGCGCCGTCGTACTCGAAGTGGATCGCGAGGGCGCCCTCCGCGTGGCAGACTCGGGCAATCTCGCCCCAGCCTCGGGTCATGAAGATCTTCCCGGAGGCAACAACACCAATCTCCGCTCCAGTCGTCGGGGCGTTGTAGTCGGCGTGTTGTGGCCAAAGCTCCCGAAGGCCCCTCGGCGGCATCTCGGCGGTGAAGAACTGTGGGAGGAAAATCCAAGTGCTTGGAGGCATCGCCGCCCACAGCATGAACTCGCGCGAGGAGTACGCAGTGTGGACCCCTGGAGCGACGGCGTGCGCCTCCGCGGCACGACGACCACGGCCCTGGCGTGGGCGGCGCCGCTCACCGCTCCTCCCTCCGGAATCGTCGGCGTGAGCATACAAGGGAAACGGGTACCCAGGAGGCGGCCTTTCATACCAAGGCCGCGACACCACCGGCCTCATGACCATCTCGCCGCGATGAGACCTCATCTTCTTCGACGGGAGCAACTTGGGCTCATTGAGGGGAGCCTTGCCCTTCTCTGTGGCCGAGAACCTCCGGATCGGCACCATGTCTGCACAAGCAAGGAGTGGAGCTAGGAAGGAGAAGAAGCGGGAGAGGCAGAGGAAGGATGGGCGACGGGGGCTCCGCCCCCTCCCATTTATACCAGGAGAAGGCCAACCAGCAGCCCCCATGATCGCAGGTAATGATGGTTTCCCTTGCATGTCGTAGGGACTTGTCAAGTCGGGCAGTTGCCGAGGCAGCGTGGGGAAGCAGAGAAGCCCATGTCCAATCAACCGCCACGCGTCGACCGAGGCCGCAGGCTATTGGGGCCCACGGTGCTCCGCACTTGACCTTTGGCTTCGCCTCGAAGCCAAGCCCGAGCGTGCCTTGGGCCCGGGGGCTACTGTCGGCGTTCTGGTAATGGGGGTCCCCATACTTGCCTGTGTGCGGCCCACGGCGTGGCTTTGCTAGTAGGCATGTACGGCCCATCTTCATCAACAAGGCGTTCAAGACCTTCGCAAGGGGCCAAGCCTCGCGAGGCGGACGACGCAAGACCTCCTTAGGAGCAGCCTCACCAGGATGGCTCGCAAGGGGTGGAGAGATGAAGGCATGGCAAACCTCGCGAGGTTCTCGTGACGTGAGCCATGACGATCGAGGCCAGGCGGGCGCCAGCGCGCACAACATCCTTGTTTCCTCTTTGGTGCTAAGGGGGCAAGCGCACGCGCGGAGTACCGAGGCTTCAAGCAAATGTTTCCATATTGGTGCAACGAGACCAAGACCAGAAGGACGGCAAGACGGAGGTCACCATGGAGCCCAAGGCGGTGTCACCACTAGAGCCTTTTGCAGGCGAAGACCACTTTTGTCAGGATAAGCTATACTAGCTGTCCCCTTTCAAAATGGCTGTTGTTGGCTCCCTTCCCGCTCAATATTTGGGGAGAGGACCAGGGCCTCTATAAATAGGAATAGCCACCACCGTAGAGGGAGAGATATCATCTTGGACCGGATCCACCCCACCAAGGCCGCACACAAGTTCGCCAAGCATAAGAACATCTCAACCTCAGGAGGCTATTCTTCCCCTTGTACTGTTCATCCTCAGACCAAGAGGCAATCCACCACCACCACACTGGAGTAGGGTATTACACCACAACGGTGGCCTGAACCAGTATAAATCTCGGGTCCCTTGTATTGTGAGTTCGTCAAGTTAGTTCGTAAGATCTTAGCTGAGTTAGGACGTGGATCGGTAGGGGGGAATCTTCGCGCTCACCCCAGTGTTCGAACCTTAAGGGTTTTTCCGGAACCCGTGATCCGACAGAGATGACATGTTAGGCAACATTCCACATCAAAAATTCTGTTTTTATCATTTACCTACTCGAAGACGAACAGGAATTAAGCTTGGGGATGCTGATACGTCTCCAATGTATCTATAATTTTTTTATTGTTCCATGTTGTTATATTATCATTCTTGGATGTTTTATAATTATTTTATAGTCATTTTATATCATTTTTGGGGACTAACCTATTGACATAGTACCAAGTGTCAGTTGCTTTTTTTTGCATGCTTTTTACATAACAGGAAATCAATATCAAACGGAGTCAAAACACCGCAAAACTTTTTGTGGATTTTTTATGGACCAGAAGACCACCAATGGGCCAGAGCAGCACCTGGGGGTGCCCCAAGGGGGGCACAACCCACCAGGGCATGCCTGGGGGCCCAGGTGCGCCCAGGTGGGTTGTGCCCACCTCGGTGGCCTCCTACACCTCCTCTTTACCCTATAAATTCCCAAATATTCCAAAAACCCTCGGGGTTAACCTAGATCAGAAGTTCCACCACCGCAAGGCTTTGTAGCCACCGAAAACCAATCTAGACCCCATTCTGGCACCCTACCGGAGGGGGCAATCATCTCCGGTGGCCATCTTCATCATCCCGGCGGCCACCACGATGAGGAGGGAGTAGTCCACCCTCGGGGCTGAGGATTTGTACTAGTAGCTATGTGTTTAGTCTCTCTCTCTCTCTCGTGTTCTTGAGATATCACGATCTTGATGTATCGCGGGCTTTGTTAATATGGTCGGATCATATGGTGTTTTCCCCTCTCCATGTTGTGATGATTGACTTTTCCCTTTGAGATTTCATTTTATCGGATTGAATACTTTTATAGATTTGAGAACACTTGATGTATGTCTTGGATATGAATACTCATGGTGACAATGGGGTATCATATTGATTCACTTGATATATGTTTTGGCACTCAACTTACGGATTCCCGAGGTGACATTGGGGTAATCTATGCATAGGGGTTGATGCACGTTCTTGTCTTTGTTTCTCCGGTTGAATTATTGGGGCACTCTTTGAGATTCATTGTGTTGGATTGAATATTATGAATCTGAATTTGGTGTTATTTTAGTACAAACTCTTGGTCAGATTGATCGGAAAGAATAGCTTCGTGTTATTTTAGTACGAACTCTAGGATAGATTGATCAGAAAGAATACCTTTGAGGTGGTTTCGTAACCTACAAACAATTCCGTCTTATGTTCTCCACTAGATAGGAACTTTGGAGTGATTCTTCGTTGCACGTTGAGGGATGGTTATATGATCCAATTATATTAGCATTGTTGAGAGATTGCACTAGCGAAAGTACGGACCCTAGGCCTCATTTTCGAGCATTGCAATACCATTTTTGTGCCCGTTTACTATTTGCTACCTTGCTGATTTTATTTATTAAGATTATAAAAATATATTTCTACCATCCATATTACACTTTTACCACCATCTCTTCACCGATCTAGTGCACCTATACAATTTTCCATTGTATTGGGTGTGTTGGTGACACAAGAGATTTCTTGTATTTGGTTGCAGGGTTGTTTGAGAGAGACCATCTTCATTCTACACCTCACACGGATTGATAAACCTTAGGTCATCTACTTGAGGGAAAATTGCTATTGTCCTACAAAACTCTGCGCTTGGAGGCCCAACACGAGTCTACAAGAATAAAGTTGCGTAGTAGACATCAAGGACAAGCGAGGTCTAAGCTTGGGGGAGCTGACACGTCCATTTTGCATCATGCTTTTATATTGATATTTATTGCATTATGGGCTGTTATTACACGTTATATCACAATACGTATGCCTTTTCTCTCTTATTTTATAAGGTTTACATGAAGAGGGAGAACGCCGGCAGCTGGAATTCCAGACTAGAAAAGGAGCAAATATTAGAGACCTATTCTGCACAACTCCAAAAGTCCTGAAACTTCATAGAGCTTATTTTTTGAATATATAAAAAATATTGGGTGAAGAAAGTACCAGAGGGGGGCCACCAGCTAGCCACAAGGGTGGAGGGCGCGCCCCCCGACCTTGTGGGCCCCCTCGGCAGGCCTCCAATGCCCATCTTTGGCTATATGGTGCATTTTGACATGGAAAAAATCATAAGGAAGCTTTCTGGATGAAGCGCTGCCGTCTCGAGGCGGAACCTAGGCAGAACCAATCTAGAGCTCCGACGGAGCTATTCTGCCGGGGAAACTTCCCTCCGGGAGGGGGAAATCATCGCCATCATCATCACCATCGACCCTCTCATCGAGAGGGGGTCAATCTCCATCAACATCTTCACCAGCACTATCTCCTCTCAAACCCTACTTCATCTCTTGTATTCGATCTTGGTCCCAAAACCTTAGATTGGTAGCCATGGGTTGCTAGTAGTGTTGATTACTGCTTGTAGCTGATGCTAGTTGGTTTATCTGGTGGAAGATTATATTTTCAGATCCTTAATGATAATTAATACTCCTTTGATCTTGATCATAAATATGTTTTGTGAGCATTTACGTTTGTTCCTGAGGACATGGGAGAAGTCTTGTTATAAGTAATCATGTGAATTTGGTATGCGTTCGATATTTTGATGAGATGTATGTTGTCACTCCTGTAGTGGTGTTATGTGAATGTCGACTACATGACACTTCACCATTTTTTGGGTCTAGGGAAAGGCATTGGGAAGTAATAAGTAGATGATGGGTTGCTAGAGTGACAGAAACTTAAACCCTTGTTTATGTGTTGCTTCGTAAGGGGCTGATTTGGATCCATATGTTTCATGCTATGGTTAGGTTTACCTTAATACTTCTTCCGTAGTTGTGGATGCTTGCGAGAGGGGTTAATCATAAGTGGGAAACTTGTCCAAGGAAGGGAAACACCCAAGCACCGGTCCACCCACATATCAAATTATCAAAGTAACGAACGCAAATCATATGAGCATGATGAAAACTAGCTTGACAGTAATTCCCATGTGTCCTCGGGAGCGCTTTCCTTTATATAAGAGTTCGTCCAGGCTTGTCCTTTGCTACAAAAAGGATTGGGCCACCTTAATGTACCTTAGTTACTTTATTTACTTGTTACCCGTTACGATTTATCTTATCAAAAAACTACCTGTGAAGGATACCTTGCTGAAACCAACTTGTCATTTCCTTCTGCTCCTTGTTGGGTTCGACACTCTTACTTATCTAAAGGACTACGATAGATCCCCTATACTTGTGGGTCATCACCTGGCGGCGATAACAGGCGTCGAGCTAAGTGGTTGTCGTGGAGACAGGCGGTGCCATGCAGAGTCACGGAGGAGCTTGTGCAGGTGTGAATGGGGACCGGAGGGAGTGGTGGGCGGGGTGAGGGTTTTTGTGATGTGGGGATGGTGAAGGTTTTCTTTTTTCTTTTTTGAATTGGGCGGTGAGGGTTTTCTGTCCCACAAAGATTTTCAGTGGCAAAGGTTTGCTAGAGCCAACCGTGTGTGATTGACGTAACAAGGAAAATGAAAGTCATTGCACACGGTTCCAATTTTGGGAACCGTGTGTGAGGGATGTACTACTTCCATCCTGGTTTATTGGTCCCCTTTGTAATTTGTGCCAAATTTTTACCAAAGATTTAACTAACAAATGTTTATGCATGTCACAAAAAATTATATCATTGAAAACTATGTTCAAATACGCATCCAACGATATAACTTTTGCTGACCTGCACTGAAATTTTGTCAGTTAAATCTATGGTCAATATTTAACACAAATTACAAAGGGGACCAATAAACTAGGACGGGGGTAGATTCCATCAACCTAACTGATTGCATCCATATCCCACATTTAGACATAAGTAAACGTAGATTAAACATACTCAGACATAGATAATAAGTGTACACAAGCATAGTTCAACCATAAGTACATAGTTGAACCGTCATTAAGCATAGTCAAGCACATTTATGATTAAGACACTACATAGCCACACATAGTTTAATCCCCCATCTCATCTCATCTGCCGGCATGATCCGGAAGCTTCTCCAAGTACTCGGCGTACGCAGCGTGCGCCACCCTGCGAGAATACTTCTGCTTGAAGGAGCCAACGGCTCGTCCTCTTGCATGCACCAGAACACTTCGATACGCGTGATAAAGATTTTGGTTGCAAAATGGGTATCGATAGCCCTAGTTCCAGGTCCTAATACGCTTGTTATGCATTCCCACATAAAGCTCCCTGAGGATATTGTCGTGGAATTGTCACGACAGATGTCCTAGTGTGAGGACTTAGTCGTGAGGCCAACACATCTTTGTAGTAGCTTGAGAGGGGTTGAGCGGAATCGAGAGACGCAACATAAGACAAGGATTTAGACAGCTTCGGGCCCCGGGAAACATCATCCGGTAATAGCCCTACATGCTGTTTGTGGCTAGATCTCATTATGCCCATGAGAGAGTCGCCGCATAAGCCGGCTCCCCTTTAGTTGTGTCTAGCCCTAGAGATTGTTTCTTGTCCCTTCTTGGGGCGTCCTTCCCCTCCTTATATATGTTGAAGGGGCGGGTTACATGACTAGTCCTAGTAGGATTAGGATTACCCTATTACAAGTGGAGTCCTAGTCTTGCTTCCTTTGTAGGAGAATATTCTTTATGACTTTCCGTTTAAGCCGGCCCAACATAACACAAGCCGGCCTTCTGGGCCTTGGGCCTAGTCTTCTATCTAACCCGCCCGCAGGGTCTCCAATGAATCGTAAACCGCTAGTTCCAAGCGGGTCGCCAATGAGTCGCCAAGCTCCAGTCGGGTCATACATCCGGCGGTTTATACCGCACGGTATATCCCTGACATTAGCCCCCAGTTTAATTTGGATTTATCCATGTTAAACTGATCCTGCAACATAAACACAAGAACAAATTTGACAGATTGTGCTCCGGGTTAAATATTCTTGCAAGCCAACACCTGATCATCTTTAAATCCTTGTCATTTCCTTATTGATACATGCCCATGAACTCATAGCAAATCTCCTTTTAGTAGATATGTTCAAACTTTGTGAATGCAAAAAATCCAGATAGTTCTTTTGAAAAATCCGGGTCAATAGGCCAGCTTCAGAGTCAATTTGCTGACATTGGTCACTTGTAGAGAAATATTGTAAGAAATAATCCACTTGAATCGGCTTCCAAAGCGCCGGCTTAAAAAATATTGGTCTTGAAATATTCAGCTAACTTTCAACCGACTTGAAGATGTAAAACTTGCCAGTTTATCATTACCAAAATTGTCGGGTTATAAAACAGATGATGTCGGGTCATAATTGTTGTTGACATCGGGTCATGTAATTGATCTTCCTGATTTGCTCAAAACTGATAATTTGAAGACGTTCCTCCTTTGTATGCATAATACTTGTATCCCCCAAGTCTTAAGAAGGAAGCATAGTAATAACTTAAGACTTGCTTCAATATAAATGTTGCAACCTTGAAGAAATCCAGGTTATTCATCTCAATCACTAGTAAAAACTGAATATTCCACATATTTAGCCCCCAAGTGTTGGGTTGTCATGCTTTCATCAACATGTGACTTGTAATTGTCTTATGCTCACAAAAACTTCAACCGGTGTAGACCCCAAGGGCCGGGTCATTATGCAATAATGAGCATGGACTTTATAAATATGATCATGTATACTTGAGCAGTGACATGTAGCCTCCAAGTGCCGGCTCAGTAAGATAATACTGAGCCGGGACTTTATATATACTTAATTTGAAAATAACATCATATGATGTAATCTCCACCATGGGGCTTGAACCCACGTCCATAAGGTTAAGAGCTTTGTACTCTACTAACTGAGTAGTGGATCTTTCAATATAATTGTAACATCCCAAAATTCTAAATTTTGGAATGTTATAATAAATAGATAGATTTGACTGATTGTTTGATTGATTGTCTGAAAGTGAGTGTATTTGAAACTTTTTGAAAGTTAAATGAGAGGGAATAAAAGGACTTTCTCAAACTTTCATATTTGCTTTCTGATCTCCATGAATTCAAATTATTTTCAAATACAAAACCCTTGAGTGAAGCTGATATGACTTCTTCCATTTAAATTAAATGAAAGGGTATTTGAAAATAATTGGATTTCATTTGGAAATATTTCAATTCATAAACTTCATGCAGCTCAATGATTTTCATGAGAGAAGATAAAAGGGACTTCTTCAAATTATATGAAATATGAGTTGGGAGTTTCAAAGAATTAAATTCAAAGTTCTTTTGAATTTATTTTCAATTTGGAGTTATTTGAGTTTTATTCAAATTATTTTTCTCCAAAAATAAAATATATGGAAATTAGGGTAACATGATTCCCTACAACAGAAAATTGGAGAGAAATAAATTTGAAATCATTTTGATATTTCTAAAATGATTTTTATTGGATTTTATTAGACCAGTAGCACTCTTTGAATTATCTGAATTTGTGTGAATTTTATTTAATGCTAGGAAAATGTTCATCTTGTAGAAAATCTTTTCTGAAAATTTTGATATATAATATGCCTATATAAAGTTTTATTTTATTTTCGTTTTTCAGTTTATCGCATTCTATTAAAAAAAACTGCGCGCGCGCCTGAAACTAAGTGTCGCCTACGTACGCATCATAGTACCAGCGAGCGCCCTATTTTTTTTTCTTTATCCTATATGGGCCAGGCCCAGCCAGCCTTTTTTTTCTTCTTCTTAGGCCGAATTTTGCAAAAAAAAAACTGCACCGCAGCAGCCGGCCGAAGGCCTCTAGGCCCATCCGCCTCTTTTCTTCTCTGTTTCGTATATTTTCGTCCACGTTTAGTCCCACATTGCCTATCCTTTGACCCTTAAGACTCTTTTCCACCAATAAATACAGACCCATAGAGCCTCTAAAAATCATCCGATTCGGATTAAATCAATATTTTAGTTTGACTAGATTCATTTAAGAAAAATATATTTCTCCTCTCTGGCGCGACTTCTGAAAATTGTCTCCTCTCTCCAAAGTTATCTTTTCTCTGCCTTATAAAGGTATCTTTTTTTCTTTTTTTCTTTTCGTCTTATACTTTCGTAGTTTATTATTTTTTTAGACTAATACGATAAAATAATTAGATTATCAATTAGTCTACGTATTTATATATTAGACCCTAGCCTGTATCTATTTTTTTTCTTCCGTAAAACAGTTTGGCCTGATTTTTTAAATAGCCATAACTTTTTACTCGTTTGTCCAAATCCAACGAAACCAACACCCACTTCTTCGTTATGATCCCCTCTATCCAGTAATCCAACCCAAACATGTTTTTGAAATTTTCAAATTTCAAATTTTGTTCAGATTCATATTCAAACTTTTTTGATCATATCTTTTTATCCGTAACTCCATTTCAGTTGATTCTTTTTGCAAATCGAAGCTCTTGACCTAAACTTTCTGATAAGGCCAAATTCATATAATTTTGGTACTGTTAGAAATTGTTTTATGTTGCAAGAGTTATTTGCTTGGTTTTGGTGTTTTCCGAATCGTCTTCTTCGTTCTTTCTGATCTTTTGAGTGATTGCTTATGTGTGGTTAGTATTGCTTACTTACGATAGATTGATCAGAGTGTGACGAGTAGAGCTATCAAGATTTTTGAGTGCGAACCATCTTCATCAACATTGCAGGCAAGTTCACACTTTGATCATATCCCCTTTCATACCCAGTTTTTATGTATTAGTTTCACCCTTAAACATTGCATGAGTAGGATTGATAACACGTGGGTATTGGGAAGTAGTTGATGAGGTAGGAACCTATTGCCCTGCATTCAAACCTTGGGAGTTACTATTACGTTATGCTTATACTGCTATGCTATGCTCGTAGACGTGGATTGGGTTTTGAGAATATTCATGACAGATGTGAGATTGTTAATTAATGGTTTATCTAAGATGGCAACTTAAACACACATATGGGTGGATTGAAGCACCTGATTATTCTAGGATTGCCTGTCTAGGCACCTGGGTAGACCAGGATTGCCTTTTTTTTATGGACCGCCACCCAGGCTCAAAGGGATCATAAGATTATTCATACTAGAAACTTCCGTGTGCAGCCACAAGCTATTATGGGCTCTAGCATAGTTGACTAAGTCGTGTGAACTCTTACAGTGGTAGACTAGCAGATGTAGGGGTTGTAGGTGGTACGGTCTATCCATCGTAAGGTGCAAATGCTTCTGAAATACTATGTCTCGGTCATCCGTTTCTCAAACACCATGTAGTACGAGAAATCCAACGGAGGAGATCGAGTCTTGTGGGGAAAAGTGCGCAAACCTCTGCAGAGTGTATAAACTAATCAGGATTAGCCATGTCCCCGGTTATGGACATCTTGAGTATCTAGTACTTGGATTATCCTGTTGATCTCATCATGTTACTTTAAATGAATATTGTTGGGTTTAATGATGTTACTTAATTGGGATTGAGAATGTTGTCAACCATTCTCAATGTTCAACAACCACCATGATAGTTAAATAAAATTTATTCCTTTGCAGTAGGAAAAAATTGGCTTTTCGCAAAAACCTTATAACCATAGAGCTTTTCCACCAGCCAAATATGCATGTAGTGATAGCCTTTATTGATCATTATCCTCTGGTGTGAATTCGCCAGTACATTCAATGTACTGACCCTTTGTGGCTGCAACGTCTCATGTTGAAGGATTTCTTACGACGAGTAAGTGATACACTAGGGTTACGATTTCTACACTCAACTTTGCCGTTGGTGTTGATGGGAATCCACAACCTTGTTACTTCCGCTATTTTGGATTGAGGTAATAGTATTTACGTTACTTTATACATGTGATTTACCTCTGTTATAAATCCTCGAGTACTGTGTGTGTCAGCATACCGATCCAGGGATGACACTTAAGCACAGAGACTTGATCCATTCGGGTCGGGTCGCTACAAGATGGTATCAGAGCACATGTTGACTGTAGGACATGACCCTAGAAATTGGCAAGCCCATAGGAAAAAAATTTCTCTACAAATTCATTTTCAAAAAGATCTTTTCCTCTCTTCTCTTCTGAGCTTATTCAAAAATTCCCTTTAGTGAGACCATACCCCTTTCCCCTTTTGACCACACAAAGATTCGACTGATGAGACCACTCCAAGAAGTACAACATATCGGACAACTAATACCACTTCGGAATGAAGAGTATTTTCCGTGCATCTGAATAATGGAAACTACAAACTGTTGAAGACTCTGAAGACTAGGAAAATTGGAGGCTCTGAAGAATTTCCAGATTTGTGTGACCTAGGAAGGCAACCCTTATGGAACTTGGCAGACTATGGAAGTTGTCAATACCCGAGATCAAGGTGTATCGGAGAAAGACCGGAGCATGGAGCATGAGAACTCAAAGTTTTGTCAAGAAAACCCTAAGGCAGGAGATATCAACTATGGAAGATAGCTCCTAGCAATGAAAAGGGCAGAAACACAGTTATCCGTGATGTCATCGCCGCTGATGCTATTGTCACCGTGCTGAGTTAAGGATGCATTTCTTCAGAATGGATTTGATGGAAGAAGGCTGATGGAGCACCTAACAGTAAGATGAAGTTTTAACCTTAGCTGGTGTAACGCTAGAATCTGGAGTAGTACATCAAGAATTTTAAGATGGAGCTCCAGGAAGCCATATTAGACTAGGAAGCATTTCGTGAAGAACTCAGGAACCAGAAGCTGAAAGTAGCCAAGCTGGAGGAGCAAAACCTCGAGATTCGTCGGGAACTGAAGGACAGTAGGACATGGTTCATGCCAAGGATGATGAAACCTAAAAGTTTGGGACGCAACTCCAGAATAATAAAGGACATCATGAGAGACTTCGCGTCAACAGAGATGATCTGGCAAAAGAACTTGAGAAAGACAAGCATGATCGGAAGAAGCCATTGGAGGTATGAACAAGGCTTGAAGAGTTTGGAGACGTTGAAGATTTATTGACCTTTAGAAGACCAAACCCCTGTTATATACCTACATTAGATGCGACGTTTGTGAGCTGTCATTTGTTTGATGTTTTTCTCGACAGCCACAATAAAATCTGTCTTTTCAAAAACTGTTGTTTGCATTGTGTGTATCCCTCTCTATCTCTCTTATCTCACCCCAAACCCATGGACCCAATAGATGATGAATGGAGATGAGCTTATTTTTTCTGGACCGATGAGTCAATTGGAGACGGACCAATGGATTCAGAACATGGAGGATCACATGAAGAATAACCCTATAGTCGGAAACGATATGACCCAGCACGCTCTTCAGTGCTTTGAAAGAGGTGCTGCTACTTGGTGGAGGATGTACCAAACCATCAATGGATGGCAAGGAGTAACCACTTGGAAAGAATTTAAGTTGACTTTGCCAAAGTCTCGGTTTGTGTCCCAGAAGTTGAAGCCTTATGGAAAGGATATGAAGAAACCTTGTGCATGCAAGATTTGTGGAGAAATAGGACACACCCATAAAGAACACAAGGATGAATGCCCTAATTGTGAAGGAAGTCACCCAGTTGAAGAATGCCCAACTAGGCAGAGCACTTGTTTCTTGTGTGAAGGGACTACCCACTATCCTGCTCAGTGTCACATTTACCCCATGGTACGAAGGACCGTACAACAGAAGAAAGAAGTAAAGAAAGGAGCCCTTATGGAAATTTTAGAAGAACCCGTGATAAAGGAAGATGTGGAGGACACACCTAAAAAGGACCCGAGTAAACCCTGCACTAAGTCTTGCTATTCATGTGGAGAAGAAGGTCACATCTCCCAAAATTGTTTGAATGGGGATCTAGTAGAATTCCCGACAGAGGAAGTAGAATATGACCCACAAGAAATAGAAGCCATGATCGGCATGGAAAGGTCCAGGAAGAGAAGCAGATTGGATTCCAGGAAGGACCTGAGTCATATCACCTGTTACAGGTGCAAGGAGGCAGGGCACTACCTCAAAAGTTGCCCCAAAAGGAAACCTCGATACTTGTCAGAAGTAATATGTTTTAGTTGTAATGGAGCAGGGCACTTTGCCAGAGAATGCCCCAAGGAGAAGGAAACTTGTGCTAGATAGTTGCGTTTGCAACAAAAGAAATGGAGTAGTAGAAGTGAGAACATTTTTCTTTTATATTGAGGTGTTGAGTTGAGACATGTAATGGAAAAGCAAGAGATTGTAATCATTGGAGAATCAATAAAGTTAGCATCGTTGGTAAGGATTTGGGTTGTATGAGTTGTTACTCTATGAAGAAGGATTTTGACCATTTTGAGGATATGAGAAATATGGTCTATGGAAGATTTGTGCATTTTAAGGGTGGTGGTACCCTGTAAGAACCCTTGACCCCTGGAAAAAATAAGGATACTCCACTGAGTGGATTTTGGACAAAATGAATATGAGTTTTATCTCGATATGTGTGATACCCCAAGAGTATGTGGGATGAAGTTGGAGACTGTCAGTTGTTTGGACCAAATGTGATCAAGGAGTCAGAAGAGAATGTTAAGTTGATTCAAGATAGACTGAAGGTAGCTCAGTCCAGACAGAAGAGTTATGCAGACTTAAAAACGCAAGGAGGTAGTTTATGAAATTGGAGATAGAGCATGTCTTCATGTGTTCCCTCTGCGAGGAGTTAAACGAATTGGAGTTAAGGGAAAATTAGCCCCGAGATTTGTAGGACATACCGAGTTTTGGAGCATAGGGAGAAGTGGCCAACAAGTTGGAGTCACCCAAAGGACTGTCAGGAGTTCATGATGTGTTTCACGTTTCCCAGTTGAAGAAGTGCCATGCAGAGATGGCCAATATTCCCCTGTAAGGACGCTTGACCCTGGAAAGGATAATGAAGTGGAATATGGACTCCATAAGTATAAGTTTTATCTCGGTATGTGGGATATCCCACGAGGATGAATAGATAAATTACTATTGGATATAAAGGAGGTATGATGTCGGAAATATGGATCAATGGAAACTCCATGATGAGTCTGAGTAATCATGTCCTAGTTTGGTGCCGGTAGAAGGAAGAAGACAATACAATTGGATGGATTCTAAGTATGCTAGGAAGCTGGAAGTTGGATGTTGGAATAACGATAAGTTTCCCAATGATAAGTTCAAGGACTACAAGTGATGAGGTGTGCCATAACCCACAGGCCCCAGGACCTGCCAAGAAGCAAGCACATTCTTGCTGAAGGAAAAACCCTAGAAGTGGATATACCTTTGTCGACAAACGGTTTTATAGGAGTAACGCAAAACCTGAGAGTTGTGAAGAAACATTAGATGTTTGTCTGGCTTGCAGAATTTATGGATATATCCGAACTTGGTTCGTCGACAAGAGAAATTCTGCAATGCTTGTGAGGATGACCGAGTGTTAGAATGCGAGATCCGCTAAACCGTATACAAGGTAATGATTTGGGTGCGGGATGGATTGATCACCATACCGACTTACTCTTATTATTCGCCTTGCTATATGGGATGGTAAATCTGAGTGACTTACCTATAGTAGAGAGACGACGATATTAAACCTTAGAATGGTATAAGAATTTTTCCCTTGTACACGACAGCTTTTTGCCAACCGTAGGTTATACGGTGAGGATCAACCCAGACCCATTTCCTACAGGAGAAACCATAAATCGTTGACCACATGAGATATCGATTAGTTGTTTAGTACTGGCGCCAGACCCGTCAGGTAAGAAGACCCAGTCGTGGAATAACCTTATCAAGATGAAAGGATAGAAGAATTGTGGTAAAGGTTATGCCACTACCGAAAGAGCCAAAGAAGGAATTATCCTTACGATCTGAGAAGACCGGCCCTGTCAAGAATAGGGATGGAGTATATGAGTATTGATGGGACCATAACAATGTTTCTAAGGGTGGTAGCACCCGAGACCCCGGAGACGATTGATGGATTTTGAGAAGACCCCGAACTTAACCTATTTCTTTCTAGCCTCTCCGAATCTCGAGGACGAGATTTATTTTAAGGGTGGTAGGTTTGTAACATCCCAAAATTCTAAATTTTGGAATGTTATAATAAATAGATAGATTTGACTGATTGTTTGATTGATTGTCTGAAAGTGAGTGAATTCGAAACTTTTTGAAAGTTAAATGAGAGGGAATAAAAGGACTTTCCCAAACTTTCATATTTGCTTTCTGATCTCCATGAATTCAAATTCTTTTCAAATACAAAACCCTTGAGCGAAGATGATATGACTTCTTCCATTTAAATTAAATGAAAGGGTATTTGGAAATAATTGGATTTCATTTGGAAATATTTCAATTCATAAACTTCATCCAGCTTAATGATTTTCATGAGAGAAGATAAAAGGACTTCTTCAAATTATATGAAATATGAGTTGGGAGTTTCAAAGAATTAAATTCAAAGTTCTTTTGAATTTATTTTCAATTTGGAGTTATTTGAGTTTTATTCAAATTATTTTTCTCCAAAAATAAAATATATGAAAATTAGGGTAACATGATTCCCTACAACAGAAAATTGGAGAGAAATAAATTTGAAATCATTTTGATATTTCTAAAATGATTTTTATTGGATTTTATTAGACCAGTAGCACTCTTTGAATTATCTGAATTTGTGTGAATTTTATTTAATGCTCGGAAAATGTTCACCTTGTAGAAAATCTTTTTCTGAAAATTTTGATATATAATATGCCTATATAAAGGTTTATTTTATTTTCGTTTTTCGATTTATCGCATTCTGTTTTAAAAAAAACTGCGCGTGTGCTTGAAACTAACTGTCGCCTACGTACGCATCATAGTATCAGCGAGCGCCATATTTTTTTCTTTATCCTATATGGACCAGGCCCAGACAGCCTTTTTTTCTTCTTCTTAGGCCGAATTTTGCAAAAAAAAAACTGCACCGCAGCGGCCGGCCGAAGGCTTTTTTTTCTCTGTTTCGTATATTTTCGTCTACGTTTAATCCCACATTACTTAGCCTTTGACCCCTAAGCTTCTTTTCCACCAATAAATATAGACCCATAGAGCCTCCAAAAATCATCTGATTCGGGTTAAATTAATATTTTAGTTTGACTAGATTCATTTAAGAAAAATATATTTCTCCTCTCCGGCGCGACTTCTGAAAATTACCTCCTCTCTCCAAAGTTATCTTTTCTCTGCCTTATAAAGGTATTTTTTTGTTTTTTTCTTTTCTTCTTATACTTCGTAGTTTATTATTTTTTTAGACTAATACGATAAAATAATTAGATTATCAATTAGTCTATGTATTTATATATTAGACCTTAGCCTGTATCTATTTTTTTTCTTCCGTAAAACAGCTTGGCCCTGATTTTTCAAATAGCCATAACTTTTTACTCGTTTGTCCAAATCCAACGAAACCAACGCCCACTTCTTCGTTATGATCCCCTCTATCCAGTAATCCAACCCAAACATGTTTTTGAAATTTTCAAATTTCGAATTTTGTTCAGATTCATATTCAAACTTCTTTTGATCATATCTTTTTATCCGTAACTCCGTTTCAGTTGATTCTTTTTGCAAATCGAAGCTCTTGACCTAAACTTTCTGATAAGGCCAAATTCATATAATTTTGGTACTGTTAGAAATTGTTTTATGTTGCAAGAGTTATTTGCTTGGTTTTGGTGTTTTCCGAATCGTCTTCTTCGTTCTTTCTGATCTTTTGAGTGATTGCTTATGTGTGGTTACTAGTGCTTGCTTACGATAGATTGACCGGAGTGTGACGCGTAGAGCTATCAAGATTTTTGAGTGCGAACCATCTTCATCAACATTGCAGGCAAGTTCACACTTTGATCATATCCCCTTTCATACCCAGTTTTTATGCATTAGTTTCACCCTCAAACATTGCATGAGTAGGATTGATAACACGTGGGTATTGGGAAGTAGTTGATGAGGTAGGAACCTATTGCCCTGCATTCAAACCTTGGGAGTTACTATTACGTTATGCTTATACTGCTATGCTATGCTCGTAGACGTGGATTGGGTTTTGAGAATATTCATGACAGATGTGAGATTGTTAATTAATGGTTTATCTAAGGTGGCAACTTAAACACACATCTGGGTGGACTGAGGCACCTGATTATTCTAGGATTGCCTGTCTAGGCACCGACCAGGATTGCCTGTTTTTTTTATGGACCGCCACCCAGGCTCAAAGGGATCATAAGATTATTCATACTAGAAACTTCCGTGTGCAGCCACAAGCTATTATGGGCTCTAGCATAGTTGACTAAGTCGTGTGAACTCTTACAGTGGTAGACTAGCAGATGTAGGGGTTGTAGGTGGTACGGTCTACCCATCGTAAGGTGCAAACGCTTCTGAAAGACCATGTCTCGGTCATCCGTTTCTGAAACACCATGTAGTGCGAGAAATCCAACGGAGGAGATCGAGTCTTGTGGGGAAAAGTGCGCAAACCTCTGCAGAGTGTATAAACTAATCATGATTAGTCGTGTCCCCGGTTATGGACATCTTGAGTATCTAGTACTTGGATTATCCTGTTGATCTCATCATGTTACTTTAAATGAATATTGTTGGGTTTAATGATGTTACTTAATTGGGATTGAGAATGCTGTCAACCATTCTCAATGTTCAACAACCACCATGATAGTTAAATAAAAGTTATTCCTTTGCAGTAGGGAAAAATTAGCTTTTCGCAAAAACCTTATAACCATAGAGCTTTTCCACCAGCCAAATATGCATGTAGTGATAGCCTTTATTCATCATTATCCTCTGGTGTGAATTTGCCAGTACATTCAATGTATTGACCCTTTGTGGCTGCAACGTCTCATGTTGCAGGATTGATTTCTACACTCAACTTTGCCGTTGGTGTTGATGGGAATCCACAACCTTGTTACTTCCGCTATTTTGGATTGAGGTAATAGTATTTACGTTACTTTATACATGTGATTTACCTCTGTTATAAATCCTCGAGTACTGTGTGTGTCAGCATACCGATCCAGCGATGAGACTTAAGCACAGAGATTTGATCCATTCGGGTCGGGTCGCTACAATAATGGACTGAGGCATGTGTACCTTGAATATTTGACAGGAGTAATTGGTAGCCCCCAAGGGCCGGCTCATTACAATGGGATGAGTCGGGTCTTCAATAAGTTGATTAAAAAATGACTTTACATTAGCCTCCAAGTGCCATGGTGCATGCTGGCAGTGACATGGGACTTGCATATTTGATGTAATCTCAATTTGAATAATGTAGCCCCCAAGTGTCGGGTCGTAAGCCTGCAGCGACTCGGGACTATTCCCTACATTGTAAAAATAAATCATGTCCATTAATAAAATAATAACCATTGCGCTGAAGCGACTTTGAAGACCTCCATCGTAATATTGGCTATTGATAACCATAATAAAAATCCAGCCTTGTTGGCTATTAAAGATTTAAATAATATAATCCGGTTTGTAAAGCCGGTTCCTATGATATTGAATCGTACTACCGGTTTAGGATACATGTGCAGTAAGGGTGATAACCCAATCTTTAGAAGCCAAAACTTCCAAATGTTTATGATTGTCATATGATGGCGACTTATCATCCGAAGTCAAGCCGGGTTAAATAGAAACCACATATATATGCCTCAGATCTGAACAAAATAGTCTCAAGACAAACCCGAACAATTGTTTTCAAAAAACTTATGGCAAATATAGAGAAAAAGCGAGGCTTCTGATTCGAGTACAACCGGTAAGCCGGACCAAATGGGGTTAAGCTACGATTCGAATCCGATCATGAAGCCCCCTAGTGGTTTTGGCGTTGCGCCGATCAAGAGGGTACCGATAGTTATGTTCTCTTTGGTTTGAATACGACCTATATTTGAACAGGAAGCCCCCAAATGATCTTGAGAGTTTTTAACGACTCTGAATCGAATACGATCAAAGTCGGACCCAAAAGGGGTTAAGCTATGATTCGAATACGATCAAGAAGCCCCCTAGTGGGTTTGGCATTGCGCCGATCAAGAGGGTACCGACAGCTATGTTCTCTTTGGTTCGAATACGACCTATGTTTGAACAGGAAGCCCCCAAATGACCTTGAGAGTTTTTTAACGACTCTGATTCGAATACGATCAAAGTCGAACCCAAAAGGGGTTAAGCTATGATTCGAATACGATCAAGAAGCCCCCTAGTGGGTTTGGCATTGTGCCGATCAAGAGGGTACCAACATCTATGTTATCTTTGGTTCGAATACGACCTATGTTTGAACAGGAAGCCCCCAAGTGACCATTGGAGCAGGGTATCTATGTTTGAACCACGCATCATGGCAGCAAGCTCTCTTTGGCAACCTTTAATTTTTCCTGAGAACTCAACTTTGCAAGAGATAATTCTTCTTGAACCGGAATTTTAAACCGGATATTGAGAGCTTCCAAGCTTTGTGGGAGACAGATTTCCCTTGAGCCGGATTTTAAACCGGATATTGAGCTTCAATGCTTTGTGAGAGACAAATTTCCCTTGAGCCGGCGTGGTAAACCACGTGGACGGGCGAGTTGATGTAAACCGAGCCACAGAGGATGGTGACTTTGCGCATGTTCTTTCACCGGGCAGTATGACACGGACGAAACCCCGGTGCAGAACATTGCCATCGCTCGCTGCATACCCACAATATAACACCTCATTCGTAATGAACAATTATCCTGCATCAAAAAGTACTACAAGCCAAAGTATTTGTTCTTTTAAAGAAAGCAATATGTAATATAAAAACATATTGGATGGATTTCACCTGACACGCCAGGCCAGTATCCACCGCGGAGTTGATGATCACCGCGGTGAAGCTAAAATTAATCACGGGTGAGCCGGCTGCGGCGTTGTAAGCTAGCGCGGATGGGTGGGTTAATCGCAAGCGTGGTAAACCGCGTGGACGGGTAAGTCAGCCGGCTTATGCGCGTCCGCCGAGAGACTTATGAGAGTGGGCGCGGCGTTGGAGCCCAGCACGTGCGGGCGTAGACGGACGAGTCAGTCACATCGTGGTGGCGGGTGCAGGCGCTTGAGTTGGCCATGACATTTAAACCGGTGCGAGCCTTATGTCAATGGCATGACGTCACTTTTGTAAAGGACTTTGTCATGATTCGTCCGGATGGGAGATGATTCGATCTACGCGGCAGAGGCTGCAAGAGACCAGGGTGGGGATGCACCGGCAACGTGGTAGCTCAAAGCCCACCATGGCAGAGGCGGTTCAACACGAGAGGGGTGGGAACGTCTCAAATCGCTAACAACCACGCCGGAAGTGACTTACAGGCGACAGGAGGATCTGACAGTACTTGAGTCGCTGAGGCCAACTCCACCGCGTGACCCTATCCTGTCCGCCCCGTCCGTTTGGGGTAAAACGGACGAATAGCGCAGCCCAGCACACGGCCTCAAATGGACAATGTCCGGATTCTGTCCATTTTCGACCCATCCCCGGCCCAAACTTGCGCTAGGTTTGGGGTGAAACGGACGTGCGCGGACGGCTTGGACGCACGCCCTTGTCCCCCCCTGTGGCCCGCCTGTCGGGGACACTAGCAGTCCCTCCGCTCCCAATGCTTCCACCCTCTCTCTCTCTCGCCCCGCCCCGCCGTCGGCGCCGCCGCTATTCTCCGGCCGCCTCCTCACCGCGCAGCCTCTGGCCGTCCCTACCAAACCACTTCTCGACATGGCCGCCACCACGCCCGTGCTGTGGCCGTAGTTTTGGCCGTCGACTGGAGGTTTGGCCGTCGACGTCTTTGCCGGCCGCAGAGGGGACAGGACCGTCGGCGACGCAGCACGGCGTCCTCGGCAGCTCCCGACGAGAGCTCCACAACGGCCAGTAGCCGGCCGGCAACCACCCCTGCTGCGTCGAGGTGATCATCGCAGCCTCTTCGCCACCACGCCCGCAAGGTGTTCGGCATTTTGCTCACAAAGGTATGAACAGTGGAGACGAGTTTTTCTTCCATCACTTTCTTTGTTCATCGGACGATTCATCATCGGATGATGAAGATATTGTGGTGGCTGCACTGGTCGTTCACGACCACATTCAACGGCAGCTTCCTCGGTACAGGGGGTCACTCCCTGGCCGTGCTCCCAACCTGAACTGCAACAGGGAGAGAGGGCATGCCCTGCTCTATGCCGATTACTTTTCCAACACCCCGCTCTTCAAGCCGGATAAATTCCGTCGCCGTTTTCGAATGGCAAGGCATGTGTTCAATCGTATCCGCGAGGGAGTGGTTGCTCATGACCCATACTTCGAGTGCAAGACGGATGCCCTTAGCAAGCTTGGATTCTCCTCTTACCAAAAATGCACCGCGGCCATCCGCATGCTTGCATATGGAATTCCAGGCGATCTGTGGATGAGTATGTGCGTATGAGTGAGACAACATGTCTGGTGTCAATGTAAAAGTTTTGCCAGGCTGTGATCGAGGTGTTTGGCCCAGAGTACTTGAGGCAGCCAACTGCCGCTGATACAGAGAGATTGTTGGCGACCAACGCAGCTAGAGGCTTTCCAGGCATGCTTGGCAGCATAGATTGTATGCACTGGGAGTGGAAGAACTATCCATTTGCTTGGCAGGGCCAGTACAAAGGGCATGTCAAGGCGTGCACTGTCATATTAGAAGCAGTGGCATCAGAGGATCTTTGGATATGGCATTCTTTCTTCGGCATGGCAGGTTCTCACAATGATATCAACGTGCTGCAGAGTTCTCCAGTCTTCGCGAGGCTTGCAGAAGGCCACTCCCCACCTATCAACTTTGAGATCAACGGCCACCATTACAACAAGGGATACTATCTAGCAGATGGTATATATCCTCAGTGGTCAACTTTTGTGAAGACAATCTCAAAACCCCAAGGTGAGAAGAGAAAGAGATTTGCCCAAATGCAAGAGAGTGTTAGAAAGGATGTGGAACGTGCTTTTGGTGTGCTTCAATCCTGGTGGGGTATCGTTCGAAACCATGCACTATCATGGGATGAAAGGAAGCTTTGGGAGGTGATGTCTGCTTGTGTGATCATGCACAACATGATCGTCGAGGACGAGCATGATGAGAGTATCTTCGACCAAGGATTTGACTATCAAGGTGAAAATATTGAGCCCTGCACCAAGACCCGGCCACATTTGAACAGTTTGCTCAATTCCACCGTGATATGCGTGATTGGCACACTCATTTGAATCTTCAAAATGACTTGGTTGAGCACGTGTGGGATCACATTGGCAACCAATAGATGTATTGGTCCATTTTATGTTTAGTCAAGACAATTTCGATTTGGTTGTAAAAATATTTTATTAAAGACAATTTCAATTGGGTTGTAAAACTATTTTAATTTTCAGACAAATATTTGGGTTGTAAACTAGTTTTGATGAAAATTTGGGCATTTTTGGCCCTGACGGACAGGATAGGGCAAAAGGATGCATCCGCGCGCTGGGCGCACGGCCACCGCATCCCAGGACACGCCCGGACACGGCCCCAAATCGCTACCCAAACAGACAGAATCCGGACAAAACGGACGTCCGTTTGGGGTCGCGCGGTGGAGTTGAGAAACAAAGTAGAATTTGTGTGATTCAGGCCACACTTGGGGCGGTCCTTGTATTCACAATATATAGGATTACATGCCTTGCTAGTCAAGGTGAATCAAAGCAAATCCTCAACCGAATCATACAGTAATATTCGGTGGGATATTGGGCTAGTTTCCTATTACATGAAATACAGACAAAAGGAATACTTTAACATCCCCCCTCAGCTTGTGCGTCGTACGGAAGCAAGCATAAGCTGGAACGAAACTCAGAGAAGAGTTGTGAGGGCAATCCTTTTGTCATGATGTCAGCATACTGATGCGAGGATGGCACATGAAGAACCCGGACCTCACCAAGCGACACGTTCTCCCGGACGAAGTGGATATCAATCTCAATGTGCTTAGTACGATGATGCTGGACCGGATTAGAAGCCATGTAGACAGTACTAACGTTGTCACAGAAGACAATAGTGGCAGACGTCAGAGGGTGATGAAGCTCCCCAAGAAGCTGACGAATCCAACAACACTCAGCAACAACATGAGCAACCGCGCGATACTCCGCCTCGGCACTGGAGCGAGACACAGTAGTCTGACGTTTGGACGACCAAGAGACAAGGTTGTCACCAAGATAGACGCAGTAGCCAGACGTAGAGCGGCGCGTGTCAGGGCACCCAGCCCAATCTGCGTCAGAGTATGCAGTAAGTGCTGTAGAGGAGGAGCTCGAGAGGTGCGAGCTAAGGTCCAGGGTCCCCTTTATGTACCGGAGAATGCGCTTAACCAACTACATATGAGGCTCTCTGGGCGCATGCATGTATAAATAGGCCTGCTGAACTGCATGCGCGATATCTGGTCGCGTGAGTGTCAAATACTGTAAGGCACTAGCGTAGCTCCGATACTCGGTGGGATCGGAGAGAAGAGGACCATCCTGAGCTGAAAGCTTGCACTTAGTGTCGATCGGAGTGCCAGAGGGGTGACAATCAACCATGCCAGCGCGGCGAAGGAGCTCCAAGGCATACTGTCGCTGAGAGAGAACCATGCCCAAGGATGTCCGAGTGACGAAGATGCCAAGGAAGAATGTCAAGGCACCAAGGTCCGTCATAGCGAACTCAGAGTGGAGCTGCTGTGTGAGGTGACGTAAGAGTAGATCCGTCGAGGCAGTGAGGACAATGTCGTCCACATACAAGAGTAGGTAAGCGAGGTCTGTACCACGCTTGTAGATGAAGATGGACACATCCGACTTGGAGGCAACGAAGCCAAGTCGATGGGCAAATAGAGCGAACCGCTGGTACCAAGCGCGTGGAGCCTTCTTAAGACCGTAGAGAGACTTGTGTAGGCGACACACATAGTCCGGACAACGAGTGTCGACAAAACCGGGAGGCTGCTGGCAGTAGACCTCCTCGTCAAATTGCCATGGAGGAAGGCATTCTTGACGTCGAGCTGGTGGATCGGCCACGACTGAGAGACCGCAAGGCTGAGGACGATGCGAATCGTGGCAGGCTTGACAACGGGGCTGAATGTCTCATCAAAATCAATGCCCTATTGTTGAGAATAGCCTCGTACCACCCATCGAGCCTTATACCGTGCAAGGCTGCCATCTGAGTGGAACTTGTGTTTGAATATCCACTTTCCTGAAACAACATGAGCACGAGGAGGAAGGGGAACAAGAGACCACGTCCCGTTAGTGACAAGAGCATCAAATTCCTCGGTCATAGCACGACGCCAGTGTGGGTCATGGAGTGCACCCCGGTATGTTTTGGGAATAGGAGAGGGAGTGGAGTGAGTAGCGGAGAGATTAAGACGGTCGACGGGCTGGAAGAGGCCACACTTAGCACGAGTGACCATGGTGTGGGTGTTGGACGGGGATGGTGGCCGGTGCACCACGACCGACGGGGAGGAGTCAAGGGACGCCGAGCAAGGGGAGGGTGTCTGGCCATGCGGGACTGCATGCGTGGACGCGGGCGGCGAGGTAGTCTGCGAACCAGAGGAGGCACGTGACTGATCCATCGTGGGGGTGGATGGGAATCCATGCATGGCGGGTTGCGGGCTGTCATGCATGACGGGTTGCGGGTCAGCATGCATGGCGGGTTGCGGGCGCGTGGAAAGGCCAGGCTGGTGGCTGGGTGGGGAGCGCGCAGGAGAGCCAGAGGAGGGGGTGCGGGCCGGTAGGGACTGTTTTGCTGGGGTGTGGATGGGTGCGTTCGGTGGTGTTGCATGCAAATGCATGTTGGGTAGATTAGGGTTAGATGGTGTGTGTTGCATGGTGGCCATGTCCAGAAGAAAATCTAGCGCGACCAAGGGATTGGTGGGACGGTCGACCGAGTAAGAGAATGGAAAGACAGTCTCGTCGAAGATGACATGGCGAGAGATGATGACTCGAGGCGTAGAGATATTGAGGCAACGGTATCCCTTGTGATTGGACGAGTATCCAAGGAAGACACAAGCAGTGGACCGAGGAGCGAGTTTATGCTTGGCCGTAGCAGATTGGTTGGGATAGCATAAGCAACCAAAGACACGAAGAGCAGCATAATCCGGTATTGTGTCATAGAGGCGAATGTAGGGAACCGAAAAGCCAATGGATTGCGAGGGGCGTATATTGACAAGGTATGTTGCCATTGCGAGAGCCTCGGCCCAGTAGGAGGGCGGCATGGAGGATTGGAAAAGGAGAGTGCGAGTGATGTCGTTGATCGTGCAGATAGCACGTTCGGCCTTGCCGTTTTGGGCGGACGTGTAGGGGCATGAAAAACGAAGGTGAATACCGTGAGTGGAAAAGAAAGAGGTGACCGTGGAGTTGATAAACTCGGTCCCATTGTCGGCTTGCATGGCTACAAGAGGATGTGAAAATTGTGTGCGAATGTAGGCAACAAAATTAAGAAGAATCCCCGCGGTGTCGGACTTCTTCCGGAGAGGAAAGGTCCACATGAAATGAGAGTAATCGTCAACAATAACTAGATAGTACTGAAAACCAGAATTACTCAATATTGGAGAAGTCCAAAGATCACAATGTATCAACTGAAATGGTTCGACGCTTATTGATGTAGACCTAGCGAAGGGCAAGCGCACGTGTTTGCCAAGTTGACAAGCATGACAAACATGCGAGGCTGCCTTATTACAGGAAATAAAAGAGTTCTTATGAAGTTGGGACATGGAGTCACGTCCCGGATGTCCTAAGCGACGGTGCTAAAGCTCGGTGGAGGTGGTGGCGACGAGTCCATGGGCATGGTGGTGGATGACCGATGATGGGAAGACGTAGAGGTCACCGAGACTATTGCAGCGAAGAACCACGGCCTTGGTGCGAAGATCCTTCACAGAAAAGCCGAGGGGGTCAAACTCAATAGAACAAAGATTATCAATGGTGAAGCGACGAACGGAAAGTAAATTCTTGATGATGTGTGGAACAAGTAATACATTGCGAAGGAAGAGAGAACGAGTGGAAGTGGGTATAGAGGTGTGTCCAGTGTGTGAGATAGGCAAGGTAGAGCCATTGCCCATGGTGACAACGGAGGAGGAGGGAGGGGGTGTGAGATGGTGAAGCATACCGGGGTCCGAGGCCATGTGCGTTGTGGCTCCATAGTCCATTACCCATTCGCCCACTGTCGAAGGAGTCGCGGCGTTGTTGAGGGCAGCGAGGAGGGCGGAGCAGTCCCACGTCGGAGAGCCGTCGTAGGCAGGAGTGGGCGGCGGGTTGGTGCCGAAAGCCTGGCCGTGCAACGGGGCGAGGGAGGTGAAGGCCTGGGCCGGCGGAAGGATCGGGGGTCGTGGCCCGAGGAGGCCAGCGCCGGCGTTGGGCCGTGCTGTCGGGGGCGCCTGAAGGAGTTGCTGGGCCTGCCCCGTATAGGGATTGAAGCAGACCCAGGGACCACCAGACGAGGGCGCCCCCTGCTCGAAGTGCCCGTCGTGGGAGTTGGGACGGCCACCCCCGCCGTTCCCGCCGCCGGAGCCATTCTTCTTCTTCCAGTTCGCTGTTGCGTTGTCCGCCGGAGGAGCCACCCCCGGAGGCGTTCCCGTAACGAGGGTCGTCGCTGCCGTGTCGAGCACCGTCGCCACGGTGGTGTCCAGAGGAAGTGGAGCCGCCGACACCATGGGGAGGCGCACCTCCATAGAGTGCCGTCTGGTGCCCAATCGCGGCGGAATTCGCGAGCTGGATGTCACGGAGGGTCAGCAGCGATCTCGTCTGGCTGAACGAGGGAAGGGGGTTCTGCATGGTGACTATCGTCGTGATGTCCAAAAACCGTGGATTGAGGCCACGAAGGCAATTGAGCACAAGTGTCTGGTCGGAGATGGCCAGATGGGGGTTCCAACATCGCCGAGGGCATCGGAGAGCGCCTTCAAACGGTGGCAGTAGGCGGTGATGGAGAGCTCACCCTGGACGAGGCCGCGGAACTCCGCTTCAAGATAAACGGCGCGGGTCATCTGATTGTCCAGAAACAGGTTGGTGATGAGTGTCCAAGCTTCTTGCGCCGTCTGATCCTCCGCCATGATTATGTCGAGGATCTCGTCCGAGATCGAACCATAGAGCCACGAGCGGACAATATAGTCCTCGCGAACCCAGTCGGCGGTGCGGTCCGCCTCAGAAGTGGTGGTGTTGACGTGGGAGAGCAGATCGTACTTGCCGAGAAGCATGCGGATGAGCATCCTCCACTTGGTGAAGTTGGAGGCGTGGAGGTCCAGTGTCACCGGGACATGGGTGCGGACACTCGCGACGTTGACAGCGGGAGACGCAGCGGCGGGCATGATGGCGGTCACCAGGGCATCGGTGGTGGAGTTCACGGAGGTGGGCAGGGTGGAGGAGGAGAGGGAGGAGTCGGTGTTGGACATAGCTGGACGGTGTTGCGAGGAGGCAGGGAGCAAGCGGGGCGATCAGGGAGGATCGTGCGTATCTGATATCAAGAAACAAAGTAGAATTTGTGTGATTCACGCCACACTTGGGGCGGTCCTTATATTCACAATATATAAGATTACATGCCTTGCTAGTCAAGGTGAATTAAAGCAAATCCTCAACCGAATCATACAGTAATATTTGGTGGGATATTTGATTAGTTTCCTATTACATGAAATACAGACAAAAGGAATACTTTAACAAGTTGGCCTGATATCTTGTGATGACGACCACAGCTGATGGGTGTTGAAAACCTCTGTACTAACACTCCAGTCTCCTAGCCCCCACGTGGGAAGCATCGAATTTCTGAAACTCTGTTATTTCTCCTGTAGCTGCTGGCCAACGTATATTCCTACTGTAGACTTTAGGCATTGCCGTGTTGGTATTTTGAGGCCTTTTCTTGGCACGGTTCCATAGGAATACATATATGATGTCCCTGAAAATTGTGTACGTGCTAGTACTTCTTCAATCTTCCAACCTGCTCCCCACTTCCCCTTGTTTGTCTTGAGGACAGGCTAACAGGAACACGCAGGGGCGCAGCAGCTCAGAAGCGAAACCGAGCAGGGACGTTGGGGGCGGCAGAACCGGCTGGCGACTTGAAGCACGGTGAGGCAAATCCGGCTGGCGACTCGAGGCCCGGTGGCCCTAGGTGCAGCGGCCCAGGGCGCGGGGAGGTTTTAGAGACGGCGGCTTATAGTGGCAAACGAGTGGTGAGCTGGAGCGGGGTGACTTGACTGCGAAGGCAAAACCGGCGAGGCGCGGGCGGGTCATGGCAGCGGCTTAGAGGCCGGGCGCTGGACGAGGACGACGCATGCATCCGAGCTCAGAGCAGGCCGGGACCAGCGAGTTGGCCAGCCGGTGTGGGAACCGGCCGCGGGGAGGAGATTGGTGCGGCAGGGCGGCTCGGTGGGTCGACCCGAGGCAGGTGAGCGAAGCGAGGCCGTAGTAGCACCAAAAATCCTTCTCTGGGTCGTCGTTGACTTGGCTTTTTTTCACTGTAACGAGGTACCTGGCTTTCCTTTTCCTGTATGTGTCCGAGCCCGTGTCAGACTAACAGCAGGCATATCTTCAATCTTTGAACAACTCCAAAGCCTTTCTTCTTCTATTTAATCCTGGTGAGGAGTAGTACTAGTCTCACGTGAGGAGGTGAAGATCCATTGACTTTGGTCCATGTGCCCACTACTAATACAAGTAGTATTTTGCTAATTTAATCCCGATGAGCAGTATAGCTCTAGTCCTTCACATGTACAGGTAACACTCCGAACTTGATCTAGACACGGACAACAGATCCATCCAATCATGTCGGTCTCAGAGTAGTAACGTGGCAGACAAATCACCTCGTGTAGATCTTGTCTCGGACTTGGCAGATTGAGACGATGTGATGGCGACGCCGCGACGCATATAGATGAAACCCTAATTCCCTTTGAACTTCAATCTCATCCTCCCAATTTTCAAAATTAACCAGCAAAATTAGGAACCCGACCGGCGGCGAAATTTCTAAAAGGCTTGACAACTGTTCCCTTGAGCCGGCGTGGCAACTTTTCCGTCCCGGGTTATCTTGCGTGATTGTTCTATGATTACTGTTCTTCATCTAGAAAATAGCGAGCTTCTCGATCCCTGAAAGATCCTTCTAAGAACTCAACACCACCATGCACCAGCCCCATGATGGGCGCCAACTGTCATGAAATTGTCACGGCTGATGTTCTAGTGTGAGGACTTAGTCGTGAGGCCAACGCATCTTTATAGTATCTTGAGAGGGGTTGAGCGAAATCGAGAGACGCAACATAAGACAATGATTTAGACAGCTTCGGGCCCCGGGAAACATCATCCGGTAATAGCCCTACATGCTGTTTGTGGCTAGATCTCATTATGCCCATGAGAGAGTCGCCGCATAAGCCGGCTCCCCTTTAGTTGTGTCTAGCCCTAGAGATTGTTTCTTGTCCCTTCTTGGGGCGTCCTTCCCCTCCTTATATATGTTGAAGGGGCGGGTTACATGACTAGTCCTAGTAGGATTAGGATTACCCTATTACAAGTGGAGTCCTAGTCTTGCTTCCTTTATAGGAGAATATTTTTTATGCCTTTCCTTTTAAGCCGGTCCATCATAACATAAGCCGGCCTTCTGGGCCTTGTCCCTAGTCTTCTATCTGACCCGCCCGCCGGGTCTCCAATGAATCGTAAACCGCCAGGTCCAAGTGGGTCGCCAGTGAGTCGCCAAGCTCCAGCCGGGTCATACATCCGGCGGTTTATACCGCGGGGTATATCCCCGACAGATATGCCTCTTGTATCTCCTCTGACCATCTTCATCCTCGTTGTCGACATCGTCAGATAGCACCTATACATATAGTAAAAAATGGTGGTGTCAAATTTGGAACACAAACTAATCTCTAGCGAACATTTGGCAGTTGCCGAAATTTGCATCAAATCAATGTTTACATGCCATAAAGTAGGATTAGGAATATATGGATATTTTTCTTAGACATATCTAGAGATTATGGTTCGACTTTTAAGCACAATCGTCTATGTACAAACCAATCTTGAAGAAAATAATGGCACAAACATATATGTAGGTCATTCAAAATCAATTGTCAAGACCAGACTAGGAATTATTACCACGGACACTAACCCTAGTCGGATTATTAGCAGAAATCATTTGCACAGATGAAACAATTAATCACTTATCACTTGTACCATTCAAACAATCAATACACTACACGGATCTAACAAAACTTACTCAGATTTCATGGATTGGGAGAACATAACCATAAAATTTCTTTTCCAGAAAGGGGGAGGCAGGATGCAGGAGTAACCAGAGAAACCCTAGGATGTATTTGACACATAAATGGGCATAGATGACTAACCAGTTCTCCATCATCGTCGAAGTCGTCGTCCGAGTCATCGCCGGAGTCGGTGTGGACCTTCGGCTCTGGCTGTGGAAGCAAAACATCGTCGAAGACGTCAAGGTGCAGCGATAGCTCGCCAGCGGCGACGGCAACCTCTGTCTCTATCTTCACGCCGTGCTCTGGTGCTTCGGCAGCCCCGGCATCGCCACTCCCTCCGATGGGGCGCTTCGTGGCATCCTCATACACTGGCGGCTTTGAGGACTGGGAGCGGCGTCGAGGATGTAGGCGGAAAGAGAGGATTCTGTGTGTGGCGAGGATGGTGGTGCGGTTGCTCGGGGCCGCCATTAATATGGACTAGTGGGAGAGAGGCGGGCGGCTGTCAAACCGCTGGCTCGCCTCCCGATGAGCCTGTGCACCGGACCGCTGGCATGCCTATCGTCATTTCACACCGCTACTTGCAGGCCTCCCGATGACACTGCGTAGCGAGCACGCCTCCCATCAATTCACACACCTGCACGCACGCCTCCCAGTCTACCTGTGCGGCAGACTGCTCACATGCATCCCGTCAACTCACGCCTGCTCGCACGGCACACGGGTCGCGTGGCGACACATATATTGTTTTTCTATTTTGATGATTAATGCTGCCGCTTTATTACTTAACCAAAGTATGGCACGTATCCATTGTTGGTCTAACACCCACGGTCCCAATTATTAATAATCTCCCATTTGTAAGAAGATAAAGATTACATCAAAACTTGTCTTAAATTTGACAAAAAGTACAATGCCACTTTGTATCGGTGTCCATATGACAACACGATAAGTTTCATGAATTTCAAATAGGTTTTGGATGTACTAGATTTTAAAAATCAAGATTCTCAACATTTGAAATTTCTTGCACAGGGAGTAAACATGCACCCAGTGAGACACATGTGTTTTTCCAATCTATTTAGGTGCACTATCATGTGTGATGTAGCTCAAATTTGATTTTTGCACATTATACCCCTAGGAAATCAATCAATGTACTAAAACGTCTTAATGATCTCTGTTTTTTCTCAAAATTAAAACGTCCCTCCTTTGGTAACATATGTTCACCGCAGGGAAATTTAACATGCATCATATTTGCGGTGGATGCGTGGTGTGTGTGTGTGTGCACTTGTGCGTATCGGGGGCTGGCAGTACACTACGAGTCGTGAGCCACCATGTGGGTTGGCCGTTTTGTGAGGCAGGTGCCACATTAGAGTCATGAATTTGTTATTTAAAACATTACACAACCCTTTCATACATAGATGTTTTGGCCACATGCCGTCGGCGGTTGTCCTACACGACATTCACTCACATGTGACACTTTCTGTGGGCCCGCGAGGTTGTCATCCGTCACTTCGATCAACAGCCGACAGAGAGGTTAATTTGACCGGGAAGATAGAATCTTTTTGCTTGTGTTATGGTGGGAGTATATAGTACGCGTCAAAGAGATGGGAGGGGACTAGCATATATATGTAACGACCCGAGACCGACGCTTCACGTGCCTTCCATGTATTCCAAGTTTCGCAGTGTGATTTACTTATTTGTTGCATTCTTCATAGCATCATTTGCATTGGATCATGTCATCATGCTTCATCTCATTAATTTTTGCATCTCATCTAAATAAATCGTATGGATCTTCAATCCATTTAAATCGAGGGAAATGCACATGGTGATTTCTCTTTATAACATATCCTCCCAATATTTAGGGAGCTATTATAGAATATTCTATTGATGTGGAATTACCATAACACACTTGCAAATAATTCCCATGACCTCTCTACTTCAAGTTTGGTCCCCAAACTTTGCCAACTATTCTTGTCTCATTTATCGAGGCTCTTCTTAAATTCTCAACATTTTTGGACACTCCTAAATCCTAATCCTTGTTCAAACCATCCGAACAAAATTCAAATGAGTTTCAATTTAATTTCTGCAATCATGCCACTTCTACTTTTCTGCGTACATGCACATTTTTGCAAGTCCAAAAAAATAATCCCAGCGCCCAAGTTCCTTCTCTACCCTTTTCTTTCCTCTCTTTTCTTTCTTCCTATTTATTTGTAATAGAAATAAAGAAGAGAAGAGAGAGAGAGAGAGCGAGAGAGAAGGGAGCCCAGCAGCTAGCCACCCCATTTGGCCCAAGGCCCATTTGCACCGAGGCCCAACCATTCCCCTCAACCCAGCTAAACCTATAACCCTAGCTCCTCTCGTCCTCCCACTCTCCTCCCGATCCTCCTGTTCACACCGCCGCCGCACATAGCCAGCGCCAGGAGGCCGCGCCCGCGCCCGATCCCTCCTCTCGCTCGATCCCTAACCTCTCCCTCGACCCCGCCGCCTCCATCGCATGCCCGTCCCCATGGCTGCGCCGCCGGACCGCCGCCGCCATCGCACCTCCAGACGCCATCTACTCCCCTTGCCCAAAGTTATCCATGTGCCACCTTCCACCACCACCATCTCCAGCCGCCTGCATCGCCGCCTCCCCGCCATGGCGCCCCGCCGGTCGGCGAGCCCAGGTCGCCGTCGTGCCCCTTCCATCAGCAGCCGCCAACCTCCGCCATCTCCCTGGCCAAGCTGACGCCATGGACGACCTTCCCCTCCCCCGTGCACCGCTGATGCAGCCCGGCACCCCTGCTTTTTCCTCGTCACCGGCGAGCCGTGCCGTCCCCGACGAGGCAAGCTCGCCCCGTGCCTATCGACGCCCCTGCAACCTGGCCCTCCATGTCGCCACGTCGTCTTCATGGTTCCCAACGAGGAGGGAGTCCCTCTGTTCGTCTCGAGCACAAGTCCCACTTGCTCTTCGTCCCGTTGACCGCTTCAACCCACAACCAGGCCTCCCCTCTAGCCGTGCCCCAAGGCCCGCCCGCTCCTGCCTTAGAGCCAAGACCGTCCTGGATAACCCAAGTACCACGACACATTGACCCTGGATTCAAAACGCATGCGCCAAGTACGTGGATACACCAAGTTCCTCTTCGATATGTATACGACTACCATCGCTGTGGATCCGACAAGACCTCCAAGATTGACTTCATGGACCGACAAGTATCACGACGATCGTTGTTCAACAAATACCCCCTTCAGAGCACCAAGTTCCACTACAATATGTACCACTACCGTCGTCGAAGATCCGTGTAACACAAGCGTCAAGTTCGACTACCTTTGTGTGTGCCACTACCGTCGACCCCGTGGACGTTAAGTTCCTCACCGTGACCCCGAACATCTACAAAATGTGTACGACCACTTTCGCCGCCACCGAAACTCGATCCATCCCGAGCGCTCGCTTCAAAGGTATAAATGTCAAGATGACGCCCGTGAACGAATGCATGTGTGTTGTATGAGATGCTCATGGTTGCACCATGTTCGAGTTGTCTTTACACGTTCCTCCTCGTTTGCCATGCCGTCGACCCATGGGAACCCGGTAACCGGGATCACCCCACCATATTTTGCATGTTCCATACATCCACACTTTTCTTTTGCACCGACATCTCTACGAGTTGTCGGATCATCGGGATGTTGCCGTGGCACCATTTCCGTTGTCATTGCCGTGGCACCCCTTTCATTTTGCCTTGGTGACCAAATGCTTCATAACATGCTCCTGTCTACATTTTCATAAAATTGCATAAACTTGTATATGTCATCCGCATCATGATAACAACATTTAAAATGTTTAAAATTGTTGATTGCATTAAAAAATAGCTAAATGACAGGTGGAGAGTTTTCGGAATTGTTGTTTGTTGTTTTGGCCTTATTTAAACTTGCCTACATAGGTAGTTTTATTATGCTTCACCCCTTGCCTTGTTTAATAACATTTAATATTGATGAGTACATAAACAAGAGAAAACTAAATAATTGAATGTGGTGCTTCATCAATATGTAACTCGTTGCATATTGAGCTCCACTTAATTTGTAGTATTGTTTGTTGCACTTTGCCATGCCATGCCTCATTAAACCGGACATGCATCATACTTGGTTGCGCATCATGCCATGTTTATGCTTGTTGGTTTACCATGTTGTTTGCTTCTTTCTGGTTGTGCTTCTTCTCGATAGTTCCGATTGCGTTGCGATTGTGTGGATCCCTTCGACTATGTTGTTTCAACTACTTCATGGATTCGGTCTTCTTCCTAGCAGGATTTAAGGCAAGATGACCATTACCATGGATACCACTACTATCTTTGCTTTGCTAGTTGTCTTGATGCTATTGGTATGTCGCGCTACCCACCACTTGTTTATCAAGCCTTCCAATATGCCATGAAACAGCCTCTAACCTTTCCACCATCCAGCAAACCGTTGTTTGGCTATGTTACCACTTTGCTCAGCCCCTCTTATAGCATTACTAGTTGCAGGTGCAGTGCAGGTTGTCCATGTTGGGACATGGATGTTATGGGATATCACAATATCTCTAATTTAATTAATGCATATATATACTTGGTAATGGGTGGAAGGCTTGACCTTTTTCCTGGTGTTTTGTTCCACTCATGCCGCCCTAGTTTTCGTCATATCGGTGTTATGTTCCTTGATTTTGCGTTCCTAACACGGTCGGGGTTTATGGGCCCTCCTTGACAGTTCGCATTGAATAAAACTCCTCCAGCAAGACCCAACATTGGTTTTACCATTTTCCCAACATAAGAACTAAACATGATAATAAACTTGATGCATAGGGAGTTAGCGCTACCTGAGGTTCATTATTCAAAATAATATAGGGGGCCAGTGCCGCTGGTGCTGGTCCAAACTAGAGCCCCTTGCAGTGCTACCACGGGGAAACTCGAGGTCTGGTTTTAGTTGTATGGACTGCTCATCCGACCATGGCCTGAGGCGAGATACGCGCGGCTACTATCAGGGTGTCGGCACGTCGGGAGGTCTTGCTGGACTAGTTTTACCATTGTTGATATGTCTTGTGAACCGGGACTCCGAGCTTGATCGGGATGTTTCGGGAGGAGGATTTTCCTCCATTGATCGTGAGAGCTTGTCATGGCTAAGTTGGGACACCCCTGCAGGGTTTAAACTTTCGAGAGTCATGCCCGCTGTTATGTGGCAGATGGGTATTTTTAATATCCGGTTGTAGAGAACTTGACACCAGATCCGAATTAAAATACACCAATCGCGTGTGTAACCGCGACTGTCTCTTTTCGAGTGAGTCGATAAGAGAACACGGTAGGGTTATGTTTGAACGTAAGTAGTTCAAGATCATTTCTTGATCATTACTAGTTTGCGACCGTTTGCGTAGTTTCTATCTTACTCTTGTAATCGTAAGTTAGCCACCGTACAATGCTTAGTCGCTTGCTGCAACATCACCACTTATCCATTCCATACCCATTAAGCTTTGCTAGTCTTGATACCCATGGTAATGGGATTGCTGAGTCCTCGTGACTCACAGATTACTACAAAAACAGGTACATGTAATGTGATGATCTGACGAGAGAGCGATGCTTGCTTGTTTGGAGTTCTTCTTCTGCTTCTTCTTTGATCAAGGGATAGGTTCCAGGTCGGGAACATGGGATTAGCAGGGTGGGTGTCTTTCTTCTTTTTCGTTTGATTTCATCTGTAGTCGGATCCTGCTCTTCTATATGATGATTGCTATGTATTGATGTTGTAGCTTGTGGCGAGTGTAAGCCTTTATCTTGTATTGTCATCTATTCAGTAGATGGTATGTTGTAATGATATTCACCTTGTTATGCGCTCGAAATGCGATTGTGCCCCAATCTTGAATTCATCACGTGATTAGGATAGAGTCGCATCTTGGGCGCTACAATATACTACTTACGTGAATGTGAACACACCTCACTTAGTGTCAGAACTTTTCGGTTTCCGAGGCACGTGCCACATCAAAGTTGTGCATTGGCTATTCAAACATATGCTGTGAGTGGTTATCCTAGGACACTCACGTGTGACTCTTCCATCTGTGGGCCCGCGAGGTCATCGTCAATGCATGCATCACTTTGACCTGCATTGGGAGAGGTTATTTAATTTCTCCATCAAGGAGGATTCTTTTTGGGTTGTATTACGGTAGCAGCATATAGTATGTGTCGAAGAGGGGGAAGGGGACCAACATACGTAGTAGGCTTCGTGAACCTTGCTCTATGTAGGGACTTTATAGTTTTCGAGGCATGTGCCACATCAAAGTTGTGCATTTTGGGTATTCAACATATGTTTGGCACACATGCAAAGAGATGGTGGTTGTTGAAAGTGCAACTAATCCCTGGGTGGTTTTGGTAGTTCTTAACAACATATAGCTCACTGAACTAATATTCTTTCAAGATTATCGTTTCAGAAAGTTCAATGTTTAGCATGGCATGGACTAGAGATGTGGACCCCTCAAAATGCCAAGGACACATATTGGCACGAGATCAAGACTCTACATTTTCATTTTAGTGATTCGAGATCACATTGAGTCCATAGGAAAAGCCAATACTATTAAAAGGGGATGAGGTGTTGCTTAATGGCTTGCTTGCTCAAAATGCTTAGTGATATGCTCCAAAAGCCCTCAACCACTTTCTCATTTCCACATATGTCCTAAACCTAAAGTCAAACTCGGCCCCACCGATTTGATCTATCTGGCGTCACTGAGTTCACTTGACATAGCCACTGCTAGAAACCCTAATCAATTCGGTCTCACCGATAGGGATCTCGGTCTCATCGATGGGATTGCAAACTCTTTGTTTCCCTTCGTAACGTTTTGGTCTAACCGATATGAGCGATCGGTCCCACCGAGTTCGCAGTGCAAACTCTCTGTTTCCTTTTCGTAATGTTTCGATCTCATCGAAATGAGCAATCGGTCCCACCGAGTTTGCCTAACCAACTCTCTGTTTGCCTATTACTGAAATCGGTCTCACCGAGTCCATGTGATCGGTCTCACTGAGATTAAGTTATGCTCTAACCCTAACACAATCGGTCCCACCAAGTTTATCATGTCGATCCCACCAAAAAGCCTAACGTTCACATTTTGAACTGAATCGGTCTGACCAAGTTTCACAATTCATTTTCGGAGAGAGAACCACCTACTCATGTGTTGAGACCAAGACATTCCAATCCAACCATAAGAATCTTGATCTCTAGCCTTCCCCAAGTTGCTTTCCACTCAAATCATCTTTCCACCATATCCAAATCTATGAGAGAGAGTTGAGTGTTGGGGAGACTATCATTTGAAGCACAAGATCAAGGAGTTTATCATCAACACACCATCTATTACCTTTTGGAGAGTGGTGTCTCCTAGATTGGTTAGGTGTCACTTGGGAGCCTCCATCAAGATTGTGGAGTTGAACCAAGGAGTTTGTAAGGGCAAGGAGATCGCCTACTTCGTGAAGATCTACCCAAGTGAGGCAAGTCCTTCCTGGGCAATGGCCATTGTGGGATAGACAAGGTTGCTTCTTCGTGGACCCTTAGTGGGTGGAGCCTTTCGTGGACTCGCGCAGCCGTTACCCTTCGTGGGTTGAAGTCTCAATCAACGTGGATGTATGATAGCACCACCTATCAGAACCACGCCAAAAATCTATGTGTCTACATTGCGTTTTCTCCCTCCAAACTCCTCCCCTTTACCTTCATATGCAATGATTTATATTCCGCTACTATACTCTTAGAATTGCATGTGCAGGTTGATTGCTTGACTTGTGATAAGTTGCTAAAATCTGCCAAGACTTAAAATTGGGAAAAGGCTAGATTTTTATTTGGTCAAGTAGTCTAATCACCCCCCTCTAGACATACTTTCGGTCCTACATTTGTCCTCTAGCATCCACTCACGTGGTTATCAGCGTTATCGATGCTTTCCATCTATGGGCCCACTTGGTCCATCATAACTTTGCTTGACAATGAGAGAGGTTAATTTGACTTAGGAGGGGATTATTTTTTGTTTGTATTACGGTATATAGGCCATGCTCTATGATGACATGATATAGTTTGAGCACACATGCATGTGCACGCATGAATCCCTCCCATCGAGTTGAAGTGACCAGTACCATGACATGTCATGAACCGATCTCATTCTGTGTGGGGACTATATGATTTTCAACGCACGAACCACATCAGTGTTGTGAATGGTATTCAAACATGCATGCACACATCACCTCCATACATACATATGCATGTAGTGGTTGTCTTCGAATGGTACACTCCCTCGCGTGGTTATCAGCGACAAGCCTATATATTCATGGGCCCGCGTGGACATCCATGATCACTTTGACCGACAACAAGATAGGTTACCATGGCAGATTACTTCTTCCTTTGGTTCGTGTTATCGTAGTAGGTCATGGTGAGATTCAGACCTAATTAATTTTGAGCGCATACTATGCATGCATGCATGAATCCCCGTCATCGGCTCGAAGTGTGGTGTGACATACGACATATGCATCGTCAACTAACCCTCCCTCCATGTGGGGATTTCTTATTACAAAGCACGGTGCCACATCAAAGTTATTCCATTGTGTATTCAAACATCAACACCTCCATATATATGTTTGGGCCAAACACATGCAGTGGTTGTCTTCGGGGACTAGCTACTTGCGTGATTATTGGCAAGCTAGCCCATCTCTAGGGTCGTATGGACGTCCATCATTTTGACCAACAACAAGAAATAGGTTGTACGACCAAGGTGGATTATTCTTGGTCCATTTTATGATACATCTTGGTGAGATGCCCTCTCCCACCGACTGGAAGTGTGTGTGCGTGTGTGTGTGTGATGGGGGGACTGCTACTCCGCACTTTGCTAGGTGAACCTCCGTGGGGCCGGGCATGCGTTCATAGCTTAGGATTCCCCTCCTGCGACATGATGGGGTGCAAGCAATACCGTGTGTTTTGCGAGATAGGTGCCACATCGAAGTTATCCATTTGGTATTTGAACATCAAACCATCCTTTTCATACATATATTTGGTCCACATGCAAGTGTGTTCGTGTTCTGACCCTTTCCCGCATCATTTTTGCCAAATTTATGAACATTAGACAAGTCGGATGATGCAACAGACACGGTTCACTCACACTAACCGTGTGCCACGCTGGTGCCCTATCACGCACATCAACACAGTACATTGGGCTCCACGAGGCTTCCCCTCTCAAAAATATCTATCCGCCTGCAGGTTTTTTCTGTTTGATAACACACGGTTATTATGTTTCAACCGTGTGAGATGTTTTTTGTTCTCGCTCCCGCCTGCATCCCTCGAAAATATCTACCCGGCTCTAGGGTTTTTCTGTTTCATAACACACGGTTGTTATTTCCAGACCGTGTACGATGCACCATCATCCAAATTTTCAATAGCCCCGGCATTTTACTCCCGCGTTTGACTCCCGTGTAGTAAAAAATTTAGTAGCCGCGTCATTTCCTCAAACACCCCCCCACTCCACACACACACCCCAAAACCTCCTCGGGCACGCACGCGCGCACCCCCCCCCCCACCACAACCTCTCCCTCGCTCGAAACCCTAGCAAGGTCGCCGCCGCAAGGCCTCCATTGTCAACATCTGCCGGTTTGCCCGTGCAGCTTACCCACCGATCTCCATACCAGGTGGCCCTAAGTTTCTTAGATGACGCCTGCCAAACGCCCCCTTTCCCACGGATCCCCATCCCCATCCCCCACTCCAGAGCATCACAGCCTAAGCCCGGCTACGCTTCCCATGGAGCTCGTGGAGCGAATGGCCCAAAAGAGGTGTATTTTGGCCTCTTCGCCGATGTCACCGAGGAAGCTAACGACCATTACTGGCCGCAGGCACTCAATCAGTGGGCTAGAGTATGCGGGTATGTCGCGGACGTCGTCTACGACTTCGAGGTCGTCGACAGCGACGGCCTGGCATGGGCTATGTCACAGGTTAAGTGGCCCACCCTCAACCCCTCGGGTTCAACCGCCGCTGATCTCATCCATGGCCCTGCCGCTGATCTCCTCTGTCTCGCTATCATGAATTTGCCATCCTACATCGCCATCGAGCCCCTTTTGTCATTTCTATGGGACACGTTCTGTGACATTGGCTTGGGATCCACAACTTTTTAGTCAGACCTCATCGATGGCAACCACGAGGAGGGCACCCTCTCCAGCTCTTCCAAGGGCAAAGAGCCCTTTTGCGACATTAGGGAGGGCACCCTACAGTCATGCTCTTCCAAGGGGAAGGAGCCCATCTGTGACAACATGGAGCGCACCCAGGGTCCATGCTCTTCCCATGGGAAAGAGCCCATCTGTGACAAGTGAGGAAACCCATGATTTGTTTTGTCATGCCTCTTCATAGGGGGGACCCATGATTTGTTTTGTCATGCCTCTTCATAGGGGGGAACCCATGATTTGTTTTGTCGAGTCCCTTTTGTAGTGTAGCGAGAATATGTCCAGTTTTAATTGCTATATTTGGTTGTTTGCGGTATGCCTTGTTTATTTCAGTTGTTCACAATGTGATGCTCTATATGTGCAACTATTTACTGTGCAGTACATTTTCATCAATACCAGTTTTAAACATACCGATAGGAATGCATATATTTTCTTGCTGTTAAGCCTATTATAGCTAGCATATGCCACTTTAAAAGTTTTTTGGTTGTTCGGTCGTGTGTAGTTACCATATGTCCACTTTCAAATGATATTTTTGGTTGTTCATAGTATGCCTTGTTTATTCCAGTTATTCACAAGTGATGTTCTATATGTGCAAGTATGAACTGTGCAGTTCAATTTCATGAATACCCGATTCAACAATACTACTATGAATGACTACATTTGGTTGTTGCATGTTTTAGTTAACACGACTTTTCATTTTTATTTAACAATAACCAGTGTACTTAGACCGACACAATACCAGTTTGAATGACTATGTTTTCTTGTTGTTAAATGTTAGGCTTGTTGCAGTTAACACACCTTTCCACTTGTTTTGCTTAACTAGCGTGCTTAAACCTGCACATTAAAGCTATCTTTTGGAGATTATTTTTTTCTGACATGTATATATTTGGTTGATTTTTAGCCTATTGTGCTTAACATGCCTCTCGATGTACTTACACAGGACAATTTTGGGAACAACTGCTATTTTCCATCGAGGATAGTTTCATCCCATGGCTTATATATACTCACTGTTCAGGATATCGGTAGTTGCTACCATATAGGCCCGGGGCTGATAAGGTACTAATCGATGAATAGGACTTTTAACTGAATATATCTGTAACCCATTTATTGCTAGGTTAACTAGGGTTGTATGTAATATATCTGAGGCTACATAGCAACATGCACTGTGCTGAATGCTAGATATGCAATCCTAGGCTACATAGCAATAAGGAAGAGTGTTACCTTAATGTTCTGATGATGTCTAGATATACGTAGAAGAGCAGCAAAAACAACAACAACGACACAACAATAGTTAATCAGCTGATAATTTGTAAAAATGCAATAAACTCCCTCCGGCCTATAATATAAGATGTTAATTCATCCAATATGTGAGTATATTGGATGTTATAAGATATTATATAATGGGACAGAGGGAGTGCTATACTACATCATTGTGCAATTGTTGTTTAGCTTCTAATATTAACTTGGTGCTTCTAGGTACATACGTCATTGGTAAAGATCTGCGCTTCAACCCTTTCTGTGTATGGGGCAGTGAGATATTGATGAACCAGCATTAAGTGAGGAAGTCGATGAAGATTGTTAGTAAATGGGTCAAAATATGGCAATCAAACTATTTATTTACACTTTATCCAAGACAACAACGAACTACAGGATGGTAAGTAAGAAGTCTGCAACCTTCTTTTTACTGCCCATAATGAGTTATGTTGGATGACAATGTCTAAATATTTTTCCTTTGTAGTGGTTCCCAAAGAAGTTTACTCAAAATTACCTCATAAACTACATAACCGGTGGGCATGCAATGGTTAAAGTATTTCTACCAGAACACGATGGTTGTCTAGATGTTTTCATGAAGACAGTGAAGGATGGGCGGTCGACCATCACAAGGGGTTGGACTGGAGTCGTGCATGCCTTCTGCATGGAGGAGGGCACAATATGGGCATTCCGCTTCACCTTGTTCAGCAACCAGAATGTATTTTGCCTCTCTCTTTACCGTCTTTAATAATACAAGTATACAACTGTGGTTCATCATTCTTTATTTGGTGCTTATGTAATTCTTGAACATATGCACCTATGAATCGAACAATGCATTGGTTGTTTATACGTCTCCGTCGTATCTACTTTTCCTAACACTTTTCCTCTTGTTTTGGACTCTAATTTGCATGATTTGAATGAAACTAACCCGGACTGACGTTGTTTTCAGTAGAACTACCATGGTGTTATTTTTTGTGCATAAATAAAAGTTCTCAGATTAGAACGAAACTTTGCATGGAATTTTTATACAAATAAACATAATTTCTAGAGCCAAGAACCACCGGAGGGGGCACCTAGGTGGGCACAACCCACCAGGGCACCCCCCTCCAGGCGCGACTAGATGGGTTGTCCCCACCTGGTGGCCCCGCAGACTCCAACCCTGATACTATAAAATCACATATTTGGAGAAAAAATCAGGGAGAAAGAATTATCATGTTTCACGAGACAGAGCCACCACCACCTCTTGTTCTTCACCGGGAGGCCAGATCTGGAGTCCGTTTGGGGCTCTGAAGAGGGGGATCTTCGATCTTCGTCATCACCAACCCTTCTCCATCGCCAATTCCAGGATGCTCCCCACTGGGAGTGAGTAATTCCTTCATAAGCTCGCTGGTCGGTGGGGAGTTGGATGAGATTCATCATGTAATAGAGTTAGTTTTGTTAGGGCTTGATCCCTAGTATCCATTATGTTCCGAGATTGATGTTGCTATGACTTTGCCATGCTTAATGCTTTTCACTTTGGGCCCGGGTGCCATGATTTCAGATCTAAACCGTTTATGTTATCACCATTATGTCTATGTTCTAGATCTGATCTTGCAAGTTATAGTCACCTACTACGAGTTATGATCCGGCAAACCTGGAGTGGGAGAAGTCGGGACACTTCCCGGTGATGAACGTAGTTTGAGGAGTTCACGTATTCACTATGTGTTAATGCTTTGTTCCAGTTCTCTATTAAAAGGAGGCCTTAATATCCCTTAGTTTCCAGTAGGACCCCGCTGCCACGGGAGGGTAGGACAATAGATGTCATGCAAGTTCTTTCCATAAGCATGTATGACTATTTACGGAATACATGCCTACATTATATTTATGAATGGAGCTAGTGCCAAATCGCCCTAGGTTATGACTGTTATATGATGAACATCATCCAACGAATTCACCGATCCAATGCCTACGAATTTCTCTCATAATGTTCTTGCTAAGTTACTACTGCTATTGTTACTGTTATGCTTGCTACAAAATCATTGCTATGACTGTTACCATTACTATTGATGTTGCTACTATTATCAAAACTATCATACTACTTAGCTACTGATCACTTACTGCAGATAATTAATCTCCAGGTGTGGTTGAATTGACAACTCAGCTACTAATACTTGCAAATATTCTTTGGCTCCCCTTGTGTCAAATAATTAAATTTGGGTTGAATACTCTACCCTCGAAAACTGTTGTGATCCCCTATACTTGTGGGTTATCAAGACCTTTTTCTGGTGCCATTGCCGGGGAGCATAGCTATATTTGTTGAGTTACTTGGGATTATTATCAAATTATCACTATGAAGAATCTGAAGGATGCTAAGACTAAGATTTTTCCCTCTTAAACGAGGGGAAGGAAGGAACTACCATCTAGCTCCGCTTTAGATTCACCTTCTATTATAAGTAGACTTGCAACACCAGCACATGCTATCAATTTTGATATGTTGCAAGTTATTGATGATGCTACTTCTGCTATGAATGATACTCATGATGATGCTAGTACCTTTGTTGGATCAAAAATATGTCTAGAGGGGGGTGATTAGACTACTTGACCAAATAAAAATCTAGCCTTTTCCCAATTTTAAGTCTTGGCAGATTTTAACAACTTAGCACAAGTCAAGAAATTAACCTACACATGCAAGTCTAAGAGTATAACAGCGAAATGTAAAACATTTGCATATGAAGGTAAAGCTAGGAATTTGGAGGGAGCAAACGCAATGTAGACACGGAGATTTTTGGCGTGGTTCCGATAGGTGGTGCTATCGTACATCCACGTTTATGGATACTTCAAGCCACGAAGGGTAACGGTTGCGCGAGTCCATGGAGGGCTCCACCCACGAAGGGTCCACGAAGAAGCAACCTTGTCTATCCCACCATGGCCATCGCCCACAAAGGACTTGCCTCACTAGGGTAGATCTTCACGAAGTAGGCGATCTCCTTGCCCGTACAACTCCTTGGTTCAACTCCATAATCTTGTCGGAGGCTCCCAAGTGACACCTAACCAATCTAGGAGACACCACTCTCCAAAAGGTAATAGATGGTGTGTTGATGATGAACTCCTTGCTCTTGTGCTTCAAATGATAGTCTCCCCAACACTCAACTCTCTCTCACGAATTTGGATTTGGTGGAAAGATGATTTTAGTGGAAAGCAACTTGGGGAAGGCTAGAGATCAAGATTCATATGGTTGGAATGGAATATCTTGCTCTCAACACATGAGTAGGTGGTTCTCTCTCAGAAAATGTATGTTGGAAGTGTAGGCACGTTCTGATGGCTTTCCTTACTAATGAACGAAGGGTGGAGGGGTATATATAACCTCCACACAAAATCTAACCGTTTCACATAAATCACCAAACTCGGTGGGACCGAATCATGAATCTTGGTCAGACCGATTTAGTTCAAAATGTGAACGTTAGGCTTTTCGGTGGGACTGATTTCAGTAGGGTTAGGGCATAACGTAATCTCGGTGAGACCGATTACACAAACTCGATCGGACCGATTTTGGTAACAAGCTAACCAGAGGGTTGGTCAGGCAAACTCGGTGGGACCGAATCGCTCATTATGGTGATACCGAAACATTACGAAGAGGAAACAGAGAGTTTGCATTGCGAACTCGGCGGGACCGATCGCTCATCTCGGTTGGAACGAAACGTTACAATGGGAATCAGAGAGTTTGCAATCCCATCTTGGTGAGACCGTGATCCCTATCGGTGAGATCGAAGTGACTAGGGTTTCAGGCAGTGGCTATGTCAAGTGAACTCGGTGGTGCTGGATAGATCAAGTTGGTAGGGCCGAGTTTGACTTTTGGTTTGGGACATATGTGGATATGAGAAAGTGGTTGAGGGCTTTTGGAGCATATCACTAAGAATTTTGAGCAAGCAAGCCATTAAGCAACACCTCATCCCCTTTTAATAGTATTGGCTTTCCTATGGACTCAATGTGATCTTGGATCACTAAAATGAAAATGTAGAGTCTTGAGCTTGAGCCAATATGTACCCTTAGCACTTTGAGGGGTCCACATTCCTAATACATGCCATGCCAATCATTGAACTTTCTGAAATGATCATCTTGAAATAGCATTAGTTCAATGAGCTATATGTTGTTAGTAATTACCAAAACCACCCAGGGATAGTGTAGCGATCCGACCTCAAACGGTCAAATCTCTCTGCAGAAGTGTCATCCCTGGATCGGTAATGCTGACACACACATATTACTTGAAGGATTTATAACAGAGTTTCAATCACACACTTATTACATCGATAGTCTCAAAGAGAACTTGTTACAATAATATGGCTTAGGGCCATCTAATTAAGATAACAGCGGCTTCAGAGATAAAGTGAGTCCATCAACTCCAACGGCATAGCTGAGTGCACGACAATGACCTAGCGCACCTGACTCTTCGTCTGGAAAGTCGGCAACATAATATGCTGCAGCCCGAAACGGGTTAGCACATGGAATATGCTGGCAAAACAACACTGTAGAGCAATGAACAAGAATAACTGCTATCACTATATGTATATATGGCCGGTGGAGGCTCTAAGGTTGATGTTTTTGCAAAAAGCTAGTTTTTCCCTACAATAAAGGAATAAATTTTATTTAACTATCAAGTTGGTTGATAAAACATTGAGAAGGTTCCTCCAACTCAATCCCAAATTAAAAGTAATTAACAGCCCAACAAAATTATTAAGAGTGACGAGATCAAATCAATAATTCAAGAACCAGACACTTAGAATGTCCATAACCGGGGACACGGCTAACCATGATTAGTTTATACACTCTGCAGAGGTTTGCACAATTTTCCCCACAAGACTCGATCTCCTCTGTTGTATTCGCGCACTACATGGTGTTTGAGAAACGGATGACCGAGACACAGTCTTTCCGAAGAGGTCCCCTTAACCGCCTACAATCCCCTACATCTGCTAGCCCATCATGGAAAGGATTCCCACAACTTACTCAACTTTGCCAAAGCCCATAATGGCTTGTGGCTGCACACGGAATTTTCCAGCATGAATAATCTTATGATCCCTTTGAGCCTGGGTGGGAAACCGTAGGATGATCACACGGGTACTCCGGGATATCTCAGGCCAGCCCTGGATTGCTCTAGGTGCCCAGACAACCACTGGGTGCTCCATGTTGCCTCAACCAATCCACCTAGATGTGTATTAAAGTATCCACCTTGAGTTAACCATTATTTATCAACTCTCACATCTGTCATGGATATATACTCAACCAAACCACGTCTACGAGCATACCATAGCAATGTAAGCATAACATAGAAGTAACTCCCAGGGTTTGATATAAAAAGGGCAATAGGTTCCTACCTCATCAACTACTTCCCAAATACCCACATGTTATCAATCCTACTCATGCAATGTTTGAGGGTTGAAACTAATGCATAAAAACTGGGTGATGAAGAAGTATGATCAAAGTGTTAGTTGCCTTGCTGACGATCTGAAAACCCTAGAGACTCATAGTAGCACGCTTCGCACTCCGAAAACTCTATCGCAAACAAACCATAGCATACATAAGCACTCAAGCATAGATGCAAGGGTAAAACTCAGAAGAAAAGATCCAAATCGAAAGTACAAAGGAAGAGCTTCGATTTGCAAAAAGAATCAACCGAATTGGAGCTACGAAACTCAAACAACGATCAAGAGAAGTTTGAATTCAAATATGCCTGAAACCAAATTTAAAATGGTCAAAATCATGTTCAAGTTCGTTAACTGGAAAGAGGGGTTCGAGGCGAAGATTTTGGCGTTGGTTTCACTGGATTTGGACAAACGGTTAAAAAGTTGCGGGCGTTCGAAGATCAGGGGCTAATGTGCAATAAAAATAATCGCGGATAGGTCCCTAGCTGAAAAGAATAAAAATAAAAGTCTAACGAACGAACGTTTGTTATCAGAGACAAACGAACGAACATGTTCGCGAACAGAAGCGTTTGGGCGAACGTTCGTGAAATAGAGTCGATCGAAGAAAACCGGGAAAACCGAGAAAACCCTAACCCAAAAAAAATAAAACCGATCTAGATCTAAACCAAAAGAATGGCGGCGGTGGCAGTTTTTTACCGGTTCTCTGAGAAAAACCGACCCCGGCGGTCTTTTACCGGTTCTCTAAGAAAAACCGGCGGCGGCGACGTGATGCGGCGGCGGCGCGGCAACGGCGGGGCGGCGGGACTGCAACGGCGTAGGCGGCGGTAGGCGGCGGCGGCTATGCGATGCGGCTCGGGGTGGGAGGAGAGGCGGCAGGGGCGGTGGCTTTTAAGGGGGTGGGGTGGTGCTGGCTTGGGGAGCGGGCCGGCCCGGGGAGGAGTCGGGCTCGGACTTCCCTCGGCGTCCGTGCATGGCACGACGGCGGGGAAGGCGGTGGCGCGGGAGTTGGGACGCCTGGGTTTCGGCCCAGTCGGTCTGGAAACTTTTTTTAATAAAAATTCCGCCAAAAAGAAAAATCCAAAAAAATCCTAAAAATCCTAAAAATGCCAAAAACAATTTTCGCCGTCTAAATAGAATATTTAGAACAAAGTGAACATTTTCTGGCCTACAAATGTAGTTTTGAAAAAATGCATATTTTTCTAATTCAAATAAAATAGCCATAAAAATTCCAAATAAGATATTTATTTAATTTTAATATTTTTCCTCCAATATTCCCCTCTGATTTTGGAGAAGTCATTTTATCTCCTCTCATTCATTTTAATATTGGAAATATTTCAGAGAGAAAAAATATTAAAATCAAAATGATCATCCTTTCAAATTTGAGAAAATTCAAATATGAAAATAAATAAAATCTCCAACTCTTTTCTTGGGTCCTTGAGTTGCTTAAGATTTCGGGATCACAACCAAAATGCAAATAAAATATGATAGGCATATGATGACCTATGTATAACATCCAAATTGAAAATTTGGGATGTTACAAACCTACCCCCCTTAAGATGAATCTCGCCCTCGAGATTCGGGTTGGCTAGAAAATAGATGCGGGTGGTCTTTCCGTAGGTCTTCTTCTTGTTCCGAGGTGGCTTCATCCTCGATATGGTGGCTCCACTGAACTTTGCAAAACTTGATAACCTTGCTGCGTGTAACTCGGCTGGCAGATTCAAGAATCTTGACGGGTTTCTCCTCGTAGGTCAGATCACTCTCCAACTGAATTGCTTCCGGGGGCACTGTATCTTTCAGAGGAATATCAGCCATCTCTGCATGGCACTTCTTCAACTGGGAAACGTGAAACACATCATGAACTCCTGACAGTCCTTCGAGTAACTCCAACTTGTAGGAAACTTCTCCCATTCATTCCAACACTTGATATGGTCCTACAAATCTCGGGGGTAACTTTCCCTTAACTCCAAAACGTTTAACTCCTCGCAGTGGTGACACACGAAGGTATGCGCGGTCTCCAATCTCATAGACTACCTCCTTGCATTAAGTATCTGCATAACTCTTCTGCCTGGACTAAGCTATCTTCAGTCTATCTTGAATCAACTTGACCTTCTCTTCTGACTCATTAATTAAATCTGGTCCAAATAACTGACGGTATCCAACTTCATCCCACATTAACGGTGTCATGCATCTTCTCCCATACAAGGCTTCAAAAGGGGCCATCTTCAAACTAGCCTGATAACTGTTGTTGTATGAGAACTTTGTGTAAGGCAAGTTGTCATCCCAACTAGATCCATAATCTAGCGCACAAGCTCTCAACATGTCCTCCAGAATTTGATTGACTCTCTCTGTGTGTCCATCTGTCTGCGGATGAAAGGCTGTACTGAACTCTAGCCTGGTACCCAAAGTCTGGTGCAGCTGATTCCAAAATTTCGAGGTAAATTGTGTCCCTCTATCTGATACGATGGTCCTCGGAACTCCATGCAGACATACGATCCTGGTCATATATATCTTGGCCAACTTCGCGCTTGTATAGGTGGTCTTCACTGGGATAAAGTGACCTACTTTGGTCAAGCGATCAACAACTACCTAGATTGAATCATATCCCGATCGGGTCCTGGGTAATCCGATGATGAAATCCATGCCAAGTTTGTCCCACTTCCATTCGGGTATCGACATAGGCTGTAGCAATCCTGCTGGTTTCTGATGTTTTGCCTTCACTCTCTGACATACATCACATACTGCTACATACACGGCAATGTCCTTCTTCATACCCGTCCACCAGAAACGCTCCTTCAAATCCAAATACATCTTGGTGTTTCTGGGTGTATCGAGTATGGCGAGTCTTGAGCTTCCTAAATTATTAACTTCCCGATCTCCGCATTATTGGGCACATATATATGATCCTCAAACCATAAAGTCTCGTGCTCATCCTCACGAAAACCCTTGGCTTTTCCCTTGCTCATCTTCTCCTTTATCTATGCGATTTCCTTGTCATCCTTCTGAGCTTCTCGAATCTTTCCCAATAATGTAGACTGAACCTCCATTGTTGCCACGAAACCACTTGGAACTATCTCCAAATGAAGTTCCTTGAGATCGTCAACTAACTCGTGCGGTAATCCTCCGCTTACGAGGGTATTGGCATAACTCTTCCGGCTCAAAGCGTCTGTTACGACATTGGCCTTTCCTGGATAATAGTGCAGCTTCATGTTGTAATCCTTCATAAGCTCCAACCATCTCCTTTGCCTGAGATTTAGCTCCTTCTGTGTGAAAATGTACTTCAAACTCTTGTGATCCATGTACACATCACATCGGTTTCCAATAAGAAAATGTCTCCAGGTCTTGAGCGCATGCACTACGGCTGCCAACTCCAAATCATGTGTGTCATAATTCAACTCAAGAGGTCGAAGCTGACGTGAGGCATATGAAACTGCTCTTCCATCCTGCATAAGTACTCCTCCAAGTCCTAAGCGAGAAGCGTCACAATACACTTGTAAATCCTTGCGTATATCTGGAAGAATCGGCATTGGGGCTGTAACCAAACGTTTCTTCAACTCCTGAAAATTGGCCTCACATTCATCTGTCTATTTAAACTTAGTGTCCTTCTTCAACAACTCTGTCATGGGTTTCGCAATCTTGGAAAATTCTCAATGAACCTCCTGTAATATCTTGCGAGTCCCAGAAAACTGCGGATCTCTCCTACTGAGGTGGGTGCCAACCACTCAGTGACAGACTAAACTTTGTTGGGTCTATTGCTATACCTTCTCCTGATATAACATGTCCAATAAATCCAACTTCCTTCAACCAAAACTCACACTTGCTAAACTTAGCATACAACTGATGTTCCCTGAGCTTCTCGAGAACTAAGTGCAAGTGTTCCTTGTGTTCCTCTTGATTCTTCGAGTATACCAAAATATCATCAATGAATGCCATAACAAACTTATCCAAAAACTCCATAAACACCTTGTTCATCATGCTCATGAAATAGGCAGGGGCATTTGTCAATCCAAATGACATAACCATCTTCTCATATAGCCCGTACCTTGTGGTAAAAGCTGTCTTAGGTATATCATGTTCCCTAATCTTCAACTGGTGGTAACCTGATCGAAGATCGATCTTGGAGAATACTTTAGCTCCTTGCAGCTGGTCAAACAAATCGTTGATCATCGGTAGTGGGTACTTATTCTTGATCGTCACATCATTCAATGCACGACAATCAACAATCATTCTCAAAAATCCATCCTTCTTCTCAACCAAGAGCACTGGGGCTCCCCATGGCGACGATCGTCGTCGAATGTAACCTTTCTCCAGTAGCTCCTTAATCTGCTTCTTAATTTCCTCTAGATCATTTGCGCGCCTCCGGTACGGTCTCTTTGATATTGGTCCGGTGCCTGGCAACAACTCTATCAAAAACTCAATGCATCGATCCAGCGGCATGCCTGGTAGTTCCTCTAGAAATACATTCACGCAATCCTTCACTACATGCACTTCCTCCTGAACAACTCCTGAGAGGGAATTCACTTGGGTCCTCCTTGGTGCATGCCTAGACACATACTTAACTTTTTCCCCCTCATGGGTGGTGAGCAGAATTGACTTACTGGCGCAACCGATGTTTCCCCCATACATCGATAGCCAATCCATGCCTAGTATCACATCCAGTCCTTGTGACTCCAGAATTATTAGGTCTGAGGGGAAAACATGCCTACCTATGGTCAATGGCATCTGAAAACATCCTTTGCTTGCCATATACTCCGCTCCTGGCGAGCTTACTAACATAGGTGTCTTAAGAACCTTGGTGGGCAACTTATACTTATCCACAAACCCCCTCGAAATGTATGAATGCGATGCACCAGTATCAAAAAGAATGATTGTAGTAAATGACTCAATCAAAAACTTACCTATAACTGCATCTGGCTGCTCTTCAACCTCCTCCACGTTAACGTGGTTCACATGTCCCCTGTTGAAAGGGTTGGGCTTCTTCCCAGAGTTTCCATTGCCATTTCCATTCTTTGCTTCGGGGCATTCGGTGGCGTAGTGTCCAGTCTTCCCGCATTTGAAACAAGTAATGTGACTTAAATCCTTCCGGGCAGGTGTTGCTGGGTTGGAACAGTTCTGTCTGTTGCTTCCTCCATTCCCATTCCCATTCATGGGGCCAATGTGATTATGCGAACCTCCTCCATTGTGGATATGGCCTCCATGGTTATGAGTGTGTCCTCCTGAGTTCGGGGTAAAACAAGGCTTCTGCTGAGCTCTAGAATTATACTTCCCTTGTCCATACTCCCTTTTGCGGCTCTCTATCTGCTGCTGCTTGCTTTCAATCATAAGAGCTTGATCTACCAACTCCTGGTAGTTTGTGAATGTTGCCACCATTAACTGCATACTCATCTCATCATTTAGCCCTTCCATAAACTTCTCCTGCTTTGCGGCATCTGTGGTCACATCATCTGGGGGATAGCGGGCTAACTTGCTAAACTCATCCATGTACTGCCCCACAATACGATTTCCCGGGCGTAAGTTGCAAAACTCACGCTTCTTCATATTCATTGCTCGTGTAGAGACATGTGCACTGCGGAATGCTTGCTAAAATTGATCCCAAGTAACATTGGCTATGGGAAAAGTGGATGTGTAATTCTCCCACCATGAGGCTGCTGGTCCATCCAATTGATGTGCGGCAAAGCGCACCTTCTCGACATCTATGCAACCTGCGGTGGTGAACTCCCTTCCAATGTTGTGGAGCCAGTCATCAGCAACAATCGGCTCGGTGCTACTAGAAAACACCGGTGGATTCAACCTCAGAAAACAGGCTAAGTTGTCAACTGGAGGTGGTGGCGGTGGGTTGTTGTTGTTTTTGCCTTGGTTCTAGACATCAAGGCATTCTGCTGTTGGATCAACTGGGTGAGCTCCGGTGAGAAAACAAATCCGGGGTCACGTCTCGGAGGCATCTGATAGGTTTAGAGGGAAGAGTTTAGAATAGAGTGAGGTATAAAGAGAAAGCACTACCCATATGCACATGAGACAAACACAATCATATCACATCACTCAATTCAAACAAGGGCATACAACAATCTAACTACCATTACAAAGTGTTTGAACTACTACTATATACATGGGGGAATACTATTGATAATACGGTGATCATCTGGAAATTTTGATCGGAAGAAGACTCCATGTTATCTGCTCCAGCTTCGTCTTCATAGTCATCATCACTGTCGGGGTCGGAGTCGGTGTCGTCGATGATGATGTAGTTCTCGGGATGGTCTTCATCTCCTCCTGGCGCAGGGTCTCCCATGAATACTCCTAGCTTCTTCTTCAGGTCTTCATTCTTCTCCAGTAGAACTGCTATTTCCTCTTTGTATCCATCGCGTGTAGACTTGAGTTCCTCTTCAAGCTCCATGTTCCTGGTCATCACCTTCTTCAGGACTATCATGTTGGCGCACCATCTGGTTCTCTTGTCGATGAATGTGTTGGTTTAACTCCTGGATGTAGGTTGCAATGGACTTGTCCCTCCTGGTGCTGATCATCTCCCATTGCTCATCTCGGCGTCACACATATTTGATAGATGGTGTCCTTAAGATCCTTATGGTAAACTTCACCGATGCGTCCCATGGCGATGTGAGCTGCCATGCTCTTTCCTAGACTCCAGGTTGGTGCATCAAAGGAAAACTCTATGGGCTCAGTCACTGGTATGAATGTTCTTCCTGGAACATGTACTCGAATGGTCCAGCGCTCTTCTTCAGGTAGAGTGGTGGTGTAGGTCCCAGTGAAGCTTGGTATTCCGGTGTTTAAATATCTGGTGGCTTCCTTCAAGTGCCATCCGAAAGGGGTGTCTTCATCCGGTTGAGCAAACTTGTTCCTTGGGTCCGCCATCTATAGAGTGGAAAGTGGAGAAGAGTCAGAAATGAGTAGAGAAGAGTGACCTATGTCTCATCTTAGTGGTCGTGTCCTATAGTCAGTGTGTGCTCTGATATCATCTTGTAGCCATCCGAACTCAAACGGTCCAATCTCTGTGCATAACTGTCATCCCTGGATCGGTAATGCTGACACACACAGTACTTAAAGGATTTATAACAGAGTTTCAATCACACACTTATTACATTGATAGTCTCAAAGAGAACTTATTACAATAATATGGCTTAGGGCCATCTAATTAAGATAACAGCGGAAGGCTTCGAAGATAAAGTGAGTCCATCAACTCCAACGGCATAGGTGAGTGCATGCCAGCGACCTAGCGCACCTTACTCTTCGTCTGAAGAGTCTGCAACATAATACGTTGCAACCCGAAATGGATCAGCACATGGAATATGCTGGCAAAATAACACTGTAGAGCAATGAACAAGAATAACTGCTATCACTATATGTATATATGGCTGGTGGAGGCTCTAAGGTTGATGTTTTTGCAAAAAGCTAGTTTTTCCCTACAAGAAAGGAATAAATTTTATTTAACTATCAAGTTGGTTGATAAAACATTGAGAAGGTTCCTAAAACTCAATCCCAAATTAAAAGTAATTAACAACCCAACAAAATTAATTAAGAGTGATGAGATCAAATCAATAATTCAAGAACTAGATACTCAAAATGTCCATAACCGGGGACACGGCTAACCATGATTAGTTTATACACTCTGCAGAGGTTTGCGCACTTTTCCCCACAAGACTCGATCTCCTCCGTTGTATTTCTCGCACTGCATGGTGTTTGAGAAATGGATGACCGAGACATAGTCTTTCCGAAGAGGTCCCCTTAACCTATAGATAGGCCGGTACACCTACTATCCCCTACATCTGCTAGCCCATCATGGAAAGGATTCCCACAACTTACTCAACTATGGCAGAGCTCATAATGGCTTATGGCTACACATGGAAGTTTCCAGCATGAATAATCTTATGACCCCTTTGAGCCTGGGTGGCAAACCGTAGGATGATCACATGGGTACTCCGGGATATCCCAGGACAACTCTGGATTGCTCCAGCTGCCCAGACAACCACTGGGTGCTCTAGGGTGCCTCAACCAATCCACCCAGATGTATATTAAAGTAGCCACCTTAAGTTAACCATTATTTATCAACTCTCACATTTGTCATGGATACACTCAACCAAACCACGTCTACGAGCATATCATAGCAATATAAGCATAACATAGAAGTAACTCCCAGGGTTTGATATAAAAAGGGCAATAGGTTCCTACCTCATCAACTATTTCCCAAATACCCACACGTTATCAACCCTACTCATGCAATGTTTTAGGGTTGAAACTAATGCATAAAAAGTGGGTAATGAAGAAGTATGGTCAAAGTGTTACTTGCATTGCTGATGATCTGAAAACCCTAGAGACTCGTAGTAGCACATTTCGCACTCCGGAAACTCTATCGCAAACAAACAATAGCGTACATAAGCACTCAAGCATAGGTGCAAGGGTAAAACTTAGAAGAAAAGATCCAAATCGAAAGTACAAGGGAAGAGCTTCGATTTGCAAAAAGAATCAACCGAATCGGAGCTACGAAACTCAAACTACGATCAAGAGAAGTTCGAATTCAAATCTGCTTGAAACCAAATTTTATATTATCAAAATCATGTTCAAGTTGGTTAACTGGATAGAGGGGTTCGAGACAAATATTTTGGCATTGGTTTCACTGGATTTGGACAAACGGTTAAAAAGTTGCGGGCGTTCGAAGATCAGGGGCTAATCTGCGATAAAAATAATCGCAGATAGGTCCCTAGCCGAAAATAGAATAAAAAGAAAAGACTAATGAATGAACGTTCATTATCAGAGACAAACGGATGAACGCGTTCGCGAATAGAAGCGTTTGCTAAATAGAGTCGAACGAAGAAAACCGGGGAAACCGAGAAAACCCTAACCCCAAAAAAACAAAACCGTTCTAGATCTAAACCAAAAAAATGGCGGCGGTGGTTTTTTTACCGGTTCTCTGAGAAAAACGGACGGTGGCGGCGACGCGATCCGGCAGCGGCACGGCAATGGCGAGGCAGCGAGGCTGCGGCGGCGGCGCGGGCGGTGGCAAGCGGCGGCGGCGGTGGCAAGCAGCGGCGGCGGTGTCAAGCGGCGGCGCGGGCGGCGGCAGGAGATGGTGGGGCTCGATGGCTGCGGCTGTGGGGCTGCGGCTCGGGGTGGGAGGAAAGGCGGCGGGGCGGCGGCTTTTAAGGGGGGCGGGGCGACGCTGGCTTGGGGAGGGTGCCGGCCCGGGGAGGAGTCCGGCTCGGACTCCCCTCGGTGTCCGTGCGCTGCACGGCGGCGGGGAAGGCGGCGTCACGGGAATTGGGCCGGCTGGGTTTCTGCCCAGTTGGTCGAGAAACTTCTTTAAAAAAAATTCCGCCGAAAGCAAAAATTCAGAATACAATATAAAAAAATTCTAAAAATGCCAAAAAAATTCACCGTCTAAATAGAACTTTTAGAACAAAGTGAACATTTTTCTGGCTTAAAAATGCACTTTTGAAAAATGCATATTTTTCTAATTCAAATAAGCCATAAAATTCCAAATAAGATATTTATTTAATTTTAATATTTTTCCTCCCATATTCCCCTCTGATTTTGGAGAAGTCATTTTATCTCCTCCCATTCATTTTAATATTGGAAATATTTCGGAGAGAAAAATTATTAAAATCAAAATGATCCTCCTTTCAAATTTGAGAAAATTCAAATATGAAAATAAATGAAATCTCCATCTCTCCTTGGGTCCTTGAGTTGCTTAAAATTTCGGGATCACAACCAAAATGCAAATAAAATATGATATGCATATAATGACCTATGTATAACATCCAAATTGAAAATTTGGGATGTTACAGATAGTTGCACTTTCAATCTCCCCCTTTTTGGTAATTGATGACAACATATAGATTAAAGCTTCGACAAATGATAATAAGATTGAAATACATCATCGCTTTGAGAAGTATGTGATAAGCAAGAGCTCCCCCTAAATTTGTGCATTATTTGAAATTTGTGTTTGAATGCAAATGCACAATCGATTAGGATCATGGCTTACTCTTCTACGTCACATACATCTTGGTGGAGCGCTCGAAATGATAGGAACTAAAACATGCACTCATCACCAAGCAAAGTGAATAGCAAAGATAATATCATCCAAGCAAGCTGTAACATCCCAAAATTCTAAATTTTGGAATGTTATAATAAATAGATTGATTTGATTGATTGTTTGATTGATTGTGTGAAATTGAGTGAAATTCAAAACTTTTTGAAAGTTAAATGAGAGGGAATAAAAGGACTTTCCCCAACTTTCATTTTGCATTCATGATCTCCGTGAATTCAAATTCTTTACACCACAAAACCCTGGGGAGAAGATGACATGACTTCTTCCATTTATTTAAATGACAAGGGGTGTTGAAAATATTTGAATTTCATTTGGAAAATATTTCCAACCCAGGAACTTTATGCAACTCAATGATTTTCACGAGCGAAGATAAAATGACTTCTTCAAAACATATGAAATATGAGTTGGGTGTTTCAAAGAATTAAATTCAAAGTTCTTTTGAATTTATTTTCAATTTGGAGTAATTTGAGTTTTATTCAAATTATTTTTCTCCAAAAATAAAAATATATGGAAAATAGGGTAACATGATTCCCTACATCAGAAAATTGGAGAGAAATAAATTTGAATTAATTTTGGTATTTTAAAAAATGATTTTATTGGGTTTTATTGTAGAAGTAGCACTGTTTGAATTATTTGAATTTTTGTAGATTTTATTTAAAGTTATAAAAATGTTCACGTTGTAGAAAATTGTTTTCTGAAAATTTTGATATATTATATGCCTATATAATATTTTCATTTAATTTGTTTTTACTATTTTGTTTGTCTGAGAAAATGTTTTTTCTAAGAACTTTCCCTCTACCGAACTGGGCCGGCCCAACAGGCCAAGCCCAGCTCAGCGCGCCGCTTCTCTCCTTCCCGAGCGGGAGCACGCCGCCGCGCCGCCATGGACGCCGTGCGCCACTCGGCCTCCTCCAGTCCCCTTCTCCACACAACCCCTCGCCCCCCTCTATATAAGCTAGCGCCACCACCGCCCGCTCTCTCCTCGCGTCGCCGTCGCACTTCTCGTTCGCCGCGCCGCGGCTGCATCTCACCGGAGCCGCCGTTGTCGCCTGCTCCCGCCGCTGCTCCACACGCACCGCTGCCCTGCGCCACCTCGCATGCTCCCGCCGCTGTCGCCTTGCCCCGCCATCTGCAGCGCCGCCCGCGCCGCACAGCCCCATCACCGGACTCGCCGGAGCCTCCGCCGCCCGCTTTTCACCGTCCCGCCAGCGGTTTTCTCCGCCTAAACCGCCGAGTCGGCCGAACCGGTAAAACCACCAAAACCCTATGTAGCGACCCGACCTCAGATGGTCAAGTCTCTGTGCTTCAGTGTCATCCCTGGATCGGTAATGCTGACACACACAGTACTCGAAGGATTTATAACAGAGTAGCAATCAGACACTATTACATCGAATATCTCCAAAGAGAACTTATTACATTAATATGGCTTAAGACCATCTAACGCGATAACAACGGAAGGCTTGGAAGATAGGGTGAGTCCATCAACTCCAACGGCATAGCTGAGCTGCACGGCAACGACCTAACGAACCTTACTCCTCGTCTGAAAAGTCTACAACATAATACGTTGCAGCCCGAAAACGGGTCAGCACATGGAATATGCTGGCAATATAACACAGTAGAGGAGAAACAGAATAATGCTATCACTACATGCATATATGGCTGGTGGAAAGCTGTATGGTTGTAGTTTTGCGAAAAGCCAATTTTTCCCTACAACAACAGAATAGATTTTAATTTTACTATCATGGTGGTTGAAACATCATTGAGAAGGTATCCCCAACTCAATCCCAATTAAAGTGATTAACAACCCAAAAGTATTAATTAAACATGGTGAGATACATGTGATAACCCAAGTACTAGATACTCAAGAATTGTCCATAACCGGGGACACGGCTAACCATGATTAGATTGTACACTCTGCAGAGGTTTGCGCACTTTTCCCCACAAGACTCGATCGCCTCTGTTGGATTTCTCGCACTACATGGTGTTTGAGAAATGGATGACCGAGACACAGTCTTTCAGAAACGTTAACTCTCTATTCCGGGTAGACCATACCAAACCTACAAAACCCACTACCTGCTGATCTACCTCTTCAAGAGCTTCACGTAACTTACTCAACTATGCTAGAGCCCATAATAGCTTGTGGCTGCACACGGAAGTCTCTAGCATGAATCATCTCAGTTCCCTTTGAGCCTTGGTGGCGGTCCATAGGAAGACCACACGGGTACCCCGGGATTTCCAAAAAAATAGACTACACTGGGTTCCCCAGGTGCCTCAATCCACCCAGTTGTTTGATTAAGTTGCCACCTTAAGTTGAACCATTAATTAACAATCTCACATCTGACATGAATTTCACTCAAACCCAAACCACGTCTACGAGCATAGCATAGCAATATAAGCAATACGTAGAAGTAACTCCCAAGGGTTTGAATATAACAGGGCAATAGGTTCTACCTCAGCAACTACTTCCCAACCCACAAGTTAAAGACATCCTAATCATGCAATGTTTGAGGATTGGAACTAATGCTTAAAAACTGGGTAATAATGGGATATGATCAAAGTGTTACTTGCCTTGCTGACGATCTGCGAATCCTAGAGACTCGTAGTAACACGCTTCGCACTCCGGGAATTCTTTCGCAAGCAAACAATAACATACATAAGTAACAAGCAACGATGCACAAGCAAAACTCAAATAAGAGAGGTTGACCAGAAAGTTCAAACTAAGAACTCCGGTTCGCAAAAAGAATCAAAACAAACGGAGCAACGAAACTCAAACGGCGAAAGAAAGAAGCTTCATTTACTAATCTAAAACTAGGTCAAATTTTATAGTAGCAAAAACTTGTTTGAGTTGGTTAAACGGAAAGAGGGTTTCGATACGAAACTCCAGGCGCTTGAATTGCCTGATTCCGTTAAACGAGCGAAAAGATAAATAGAAACTAAGATCGGATCAGAAATCACGATCAGAAAAATCACGGAATAAATCCGATAAAAGAAAACTCACGAACAAACTAACGAATGAGCGTTTGTTAGTTGCTTCTAACGGGCGAGGAACCGTTTGTTAAAAGGAACGTTCAGATGAATGTCCGCTAACTAGAAGAACGAAAAAAAACTGGCAAATATAAAAACGGAACTAGGGTTTCTAAAAAAACTGAATGATTTTTATAAAAAAAACCGGCGGCGGGGCGCGGTGGCTACCTCCGGCGAGAGGGCTCCGGCGAGGCGGGGCAGCGGCTCGCGAGGGCGGCGGTGCTCGGCGGCGGCGGCGCGGGCGGCGGGTCTAGGCGGCGGCAGTGGTGGTGTTGGGGCGGGGGTGGCGGTGTATATAAAGGGGCAGGGGCGGCCACTTGGAGGAGGGGGCAAGGCACGGCGGCTGTGGAGTCCAACTCGGACTCCGGTCCAAGTGGCGGCGGCGGTGCGCGCGCGCGCAGGAGGCGGCGGCGGCGGCCTGGCGCGGCTGGGCCTTAGGCCCTGTCGGCGCGGAACCTTTTTTTTAAACTTCACCGACCAAAATAAAATCCTAGAAAAAAAACCTAAAAATGCCAAAACAATTTTTTACCGTGTAAATAAAATATTTAGAACAAGATGAACATTTTCTTGGCCCAAAAATGCAATTTAGAAAAACATGCAATTTTTCTAATGCAAATAAAATCCAATAAAAACAATTTAATGATTTTAATATTTTTCCTCCAATATTTCATTTATTTTGGAGAATTCATATTATCTCCTCTCTTTAATTTTTAATGTGAAATATTTTTCAGAGAGAAATAATTAAAATCAAATCCTCTTTTCATTATTTGATAAAAGAATCAAATATGAAGACCGGGAAATCCCCAACTCTCTCCGAGGGTCCTTGAGCTGCTTACGATTTCGAGGATTACGGAACGGAAAAGCAATAAAACATGATATGCATGGATGATCTATGTATAACATTCCAAATTGAAAATTTGGGATGTTACAAACCTACCCCCCTTAAGATGAATTTCGCCCTCGAGATTCGGGTTGGCTAGAAAATAGGTATGGGTGGTCCTTGCGGAGATCATCCTCTCGTTCCAGGTAGCTTCATCCTCGGTATGGTGGCTCCACTGAACTTTACAAAACTTGATAACCTTACTGCGGGTGACTCTGCTGGCAAACTCAAGAATCTTAACTGGCTTCTCCTCGTAAGTCAAATCACTGTCCAACTGAATCGCCTCCAAGGGTACTGTATCTCTTAATGGTATTTCCGCCATCTCAGCATGACACTTCCTCAGCCGTGAAACGTGGAACACATCATGGACTCCTGACAATCCCTCAGGTAACTCCAACTTGTAGGCGACTTCTCCCATCCGTTCCAAAATGCGATACGGTCCTACAAATCTCGGGGCTAACTTTCCTTTAACTCTAAAATGTTTCACTCCTCACAAGGGCGATACTCGCAGATATGCTCTGTCTCCAATTTTGTAGGTTACATCCATGCGTTTTGAGTCTGCGTAACTCTTCTGCCTGGACTGAGCAATCTTCAGTCGGTCTCGGATCAGTTTTACCTTCTCTTCAAATTCTTTAATCAAGTCTGGTCCAAACAACTGTCAGTCTCCTACCTCATCCCACATCAACGGTGTTCTGCACCTGCGTCCACACAGGGCTTCAAACGGTGCCATCTTCAAGCTGGCTTGGTAGCTATTATTGTATGAGAACTCTGCATACGGCAAATTGTCATCCCAACTGGATCCATAATCTAGCACACAGGCTCTCAACATGTCCTCCAAAATTTGATTGACTCTCTCAGTCTGTCCATCTGTCTGCAGGTGAAACGCTGTACTGAACTCCAATCTCGTTCCCAAAGTCTGGTGTAACTGATGCCAAAACTTTGAAGTAAACTGTGTTCCTCGATCCGATACGATGGTCCTCGGAACTCCATGCAGACATACAATCTTGGACATATAGATCTTGGCCAACCTTGCACTTGTATAGGTGGTTTTCACTGGGATGAAGTGAGCTACTTTGGTCAAACGATCAACTACTACCCGTATGGAATCATATCCTACTTTAGTCCTGGGTAATCCGGTGATAAAGTCCATGCCAAGTTTATCCCACTTCCATTCGGGTATCGGCATAGGCTGTAACAGTCCTGCTGGCTTCTGATGTTCTGCCTTAACTCTCTGACATACATCACATACGGCTACATACTCGGCAATATCCTTCTTCATACCAGTCCAGTCATTGGTTTTGCAATCTTGGAAAAATTCTCAATGAATCTCCGGTAGTATCCTGCGAGTCCAAGAAAACTACGGATCTCGCTAACTGAGGTGGGTGCCAACCATTCAGTGACTGACTGAACCTTGCTGGGGTCTACTGCTATACCTTCTCCTGATATAACATGTCCAAGGAATCCGACTTCCTTCAGCCAAAAACTCGCATTTGCTAAACTTAGCATACAACTGGTGTTCCCTGAGCTTCTCGAGAACTAAACGCAAATGCTCTTTGTGCTCCTCCTCTTTCTTCGAGTATACCATGATATCATCAATAAACACCACAACAAACTTGTCCAAATACTCCATGAACACCTTGTTCATCATGCTCATGAAATAGGCAGGGGCGTTAGTCAGTCCAAACAACATGACCGTGTACTCGTATAATCCATATCGCATTGTGAACGCCATCTTTGGTATGTCCTTCTCTCGTATCTTCAACTGATGATACCCCGATCGCAAATCGATCTTCGAAAACACTTTAGCTCCTTGCAACTGATCAAACAGATCATTGATCATCGGCAGTGGGTACTTGTTCTTAATCGTCACTTAATTCAATGCTCGATAATCAACAACCATCCTTAGGGATTTATCCTTCTTCTCAACCAAAAGTACTGGGGCTCCCCAAGGTGATGAACTTCTTCGGATATATCCTTTCTCCAATAACTCCTTGATCTGTTTCTTAATTTCTTCTAGATCATTTGCGGGCATGCGATAGGGTCTCTTGGATATTGGTCTTGTTCCTGGTAACAACTCTATCAAAAACTCAATATCTCTATCCGGTGGCATGCCTGGTAACTCCTCTGGGAAAACATTCGGGTAATCCTTCACTACAAGCATTTCCTCCTGAACAACTCCCGTAAGGGCATTCACTTGACTCCTCCTAGGCACATGCCTAGATACATACTTAATCCTTTTTCCTTCCGGGGTGGTGAGATAAATCGACTTACTAGCACAGTCAATGATTCCTCCAAACTTTGACATCCGGTCCATACCCAATATCACATCCAATCCTTTAGACTCCAAGATAATTAGGTCGGATGGAAAAACATGTGTACCAATGGTTAAGGGTATCTGGTCACACCATCGGCTAGCCATATACTCTGTTCCGGGTGAACTCACTAAAAGAGGGGTCCTAAGGGTTTGGGTTGGTAGTTTAAACTTATCCACGAATCCCCTTGATATGTATGAATGCGATGCACCAGTATCGAAAGGAACAAGAGTGGTAAATGACTTAACCAAAAACTTACCTATTACCGCATCCGGCTGCTCTTCAACCTCCTCCACGTTAACGTGGTTCACTTGTCCTTTGTTGAATGGATTGGGCTTCTTCCTAGTGCTTCCATTTCCGTTTCCATTCCTTCCTTCAGGGCAATCATTGGCATAGTGCCCTGTTTCCCCGCACTTAAAATAGGTAACCTGACTTAAGTCTCTTTTGGTGGGAGTGGACGGCTTGGAGCGGTTCTGATTGTTGTTAGCTCCGTTCCCATTCCCATTCTTTGCACCACTGTGGTTATGTGATCCTCCTCTAGTGTGGTTGTGACCTCCATGGTTGTGAACAAGTCCTCCCGTGTTCGGGGTTAGGCGAGGCTTCTGCTGAGCTCCTGAGTTATACTTCCCTTGCCCATACTTTCTCTTGCGGCTCTCAATCTGCTATTGTTTCCCTTCAATCATAAGAGCCTTATCTACCAACTCCTGGTAGTTGTTGAAGGTTGCTACCATCAACTGCATGCTCATCTCATCATTCAGCCCTTCCATAAACTTCTCCTGCTTCGCGGCATCTGTGGCCACATCATCAGGGGCGTAGCGAGATAACTTGCTAAACTCATCCACGCACTGAGCCACAGTACGGTTCCCCTAGCGTAGGTTGCAGAACTCCCGCTTCTTATCTGCATAGCTCCAGTGGAGACATGGGCTGTGCGGAAAGCTTGCTGAAACTGGTCCCAAGTGACATTGGCTATAGGAAAAGTGGCCGTGTAATTCTCCCACCATGAGGCTGCTGGTCCATCCAATTGATGTGCGTCAAAGCGCACCTTCTCAGCATCTGTGCAACCTGCGGTGTTCAACTCCCTTCCAATTTGGCGTAACCAATCATCAGCAACTATAGGCTCGGTGCTACTGGAAAACACCGACGGCTATAACCTTAGAAAACGGGCTAGGTTGTCCACTGGCGGTGGGTTGTTGTTGTTGTTGTTGCCCTGGTTCTGAACTAGCAATTGCATCAAGGCATTTTGTTGCTGGATCAACTAGGTGAGCTCCGACGGGAAAGCAAAACCGGTGTCACGTCTCGGAGGCATCTGAGGGGTTTAGATGGGAGAGATTTAGAATAGAAGAGGTCTAATGAGAGAACACTACCCATATGCACATGAGACAAACACAATCATTTCACTCAATCAATCAAGCAAGGGCATACAAACGGTCTAGAAATATCGCAAAAGTTCTCACTACTACTATATACATGGGGGAAATACTACTAATATATGGTAGTCATCTAGAAATTTTGATCGGTGGAAGACTCCATGATGTCTGCTCCAGCTTTGTCTTCAAAGTCATCATCACTAGGGTTGGAGTCGGTGTCGTCGATGATGATGTAGTCCTCGGGGCGTATTTCCTTGGGTTCTTCTTCTTCTTCTATTGGTGTTGGTCCTCCCATGAATACTTCGATCTTCTTGACTAAGTCGTCATTCTTCTCCAGTAGGGTCTTGATTTCCTCCTCATATCCATCGCAGGTAAACTTGAGTTCTTCCTCCAGCTCGATGATCCTAGTCTTCGCCTTCTTCAAGTCCATCATGTCCGCACACATCTGGTTCTCCTGGCGTCGAATGTGTTGGTTTAACTCCTGGATGAAAGCTGCAATGGATCTATCCTTCTTAGTGCTGATTACTTCCCATTGCTCATCTCGGCGCCCACATATTTGGTAAATAGTGTCCTTAAGCTCCCTGTTGTAAACTTCTCCAATGCGTCCCATGGTGATGTGAGCTGCCATACTCTTTCCTAAACTCCAGGTTGGTGCGTCGAAGGAAAATTCTATGGGTTTAGAAGTTGGCGAGAACGTCCTTCCTGGAACTTGTACTTGAATCATCCAACGCTCCTCTTCAGGTAAAGTGGCGTTGTACGTCCCGGTGAAGCTTGGTATTCCAATGTTGAAGTACCTAGTGACTTCCTTCAAGTGGCGTCCAAAAGGTGTGTCTTCATCCGGTTGTGCAAACTTGTTCTCCATCTCCGTCATCCTAAAGAGTAGAAAATGGAGAGGAGTCAGAAATGAGAAGAGAAGTGTGACCTAGGTTTTATCTTAGGGGTCGTGTCCTACACTCAGTGTGTGCTCTGATACCATCTTGTAGCGACCCGACCTCAGATGGTCAAGTCTCTATGCTTCAGTGTCATCCCTGGATCGGTAATGCTGACACACAGTACTCGAAGGATTTATAATAGAGTAGCAATCACACACTATTACATCGAATATCTCCAAAGAGAACTTATTACATTAATATGGCTTAAGGCCATCTAATGCGATAACAGCGGAAGGCTTGGAAGATAGGGTGAGTCCATCAACTCCAACAGCATAGCTGAGCTGCACGGCAACGACCTAACGAACCTTACTCCTCGTTTGAAAAGTCTGCAACATAATACGTTGCAGCCCGAAAATGCGTCAGCACATGGAATATGCTGGCAATATAACACAGTAGAGGAGAAACAGAATAATGCTATCACTACATGCATATATGGCTGGTGGAAATCTGTATGGTTGTAGTTTTGCGAAAAGCCAATTTTTCCCTACAACAACGGAATAGATTTTAATTTTACTATCATGGTGGTTGAAACATCATTGAGAAGGTATCCCCAACTCAATCCCAATTAAAGTGATTAACAACCCAACAGTATTAATTAAACATGGTGAGATACATGTGATAACCCAAGTACTAGATACTCAAGAATTGTCCATAACCAGGGACACGGCTAACCATGATTAGATTGTACACTCTGCAGAGGTTTGCGCACTTTTCCCCACAAGACTCGATAGCCTCCGTTGGATTTCTCGCACTACATGGTGTTTGAGAAACGGATGACCGAGACACAGTCTTTCAGAAATGTTAACTCTCTATTCCGGGTAGACCATACCAAACCTACAAAACCCACTACCTGCTGATGTACCTCTTCAAGAGCTTCACGTAACTTACTCAACTATGCTAGAGCCCATAATAGCTTGTGGCTGCACATGGAAGTTTCTAGCATGAATCATCTCAGTTCCCTTTGAGCCTGGGTGGCGGTCCATAGGAAGATCACACGGGTACCCCGGGATTTCCAAAAAAACAGACAACACTGGGTTCCCCAGGTGCCTCAATCCACCCAGTTGTTTGATTAAGTTGCCACCTTATGTTGAACCATTAATTAACAATCTCACATCTGACATGAATTTCACTCAAACCCAAACCACGTCTACGAGCATAGCATAGCAATATAAGCAATACGTAGAAGTAACTCCCAAGGGTTTGAATATAACAGGGCAATAGGTTCTACCTCAGCAACTACTTCCCAACCCACAAGTTAAAGATATCCTAATCATGCAATGTTTGAGGATTGGAACTAATGCATAAAAACTGGGTAATAATGGGATATGATCAAAGTGTTACTTGCCTTGCTGACGATCCGCGAATCCTAGAGACTCGTAGTAACACGCTTCGCACTCCGGGAATTCTATCGCAAGCAAACAATAACATACATAAGTAACAAGCAATGATGCACAAGCAAAACTCAAATAAGAGAGGTTGACCAAAAAGTTCAAATTAAGAACTCCGGTTCGCAAAAAGAATCAAAACAAACGGAGCAACGAAACTCAAACGACGAAAGAAAGAAGCTTCATTTACTAATATGAAACTAGGTCAAATTTTATAGTAGCAAAAACTTGTTTGAGTTGGTTAAACGGAAAGAGGGTTTCGAGACGAAACTCCAGGCGCTTGAATCGCCTGATTCCGTTAAACGAGTGAAAAGATAAACAGAAACTAAGATCGGATCAGAAATCACGATCAAAAAAATCACAGAATAAATACAATAAAAGAAAACTCACGAACAGACTAACGAACGAGCATTCGTTTGTTGTTTCTAACGGGCGATGAACCGTTCGTTAAAACGAACGTTCGGACGAACGTCCGCTAACTAGAAGAACCAAAAAAAAGGCAAATCAAAAAAACAGATCTAGGGTTTCTAAAAAAATCGAACGGTTTTTATAAAAAAAACCAGCGGTGGGGCGCGGTGGCTACCTCCGACGAGAGGGCTCCGGCGAGGCGGGGCAGCGGCTTGCGAGGGCGGCGGCGCGGGGCTACGGCGGCGGCGGCTGCGGCGGCGGCGGCTAGCGCGACGCGGGCGGCGGGGCTAGGCGGCGGTGGTGGTGGTGTTGGGGCGGGGGTGGCGGCGTATATAAAGGGGCGGGGGCGGCGACTTGGAGGAGGGGGCAAGGCGCGGCGGCTGCGGAGTCCAACTCGGACTGCAGTCCGAGTGGCGGCGGCGGCCTGGCGCGGCTGGGCCTTAGGCCCAGTCGGCGCGGAACCTTTTTTAAAACTTCGCCGACCGAAATAAAATCCTAGAAAAAAAATAAAAATAAATAAAAACCTAAAAATGCCAAAACAATTTTTCACTGTCTAAATAAAATATTTAGAACAAGATGAACATTTTCTTGGCCCAAAATGCAATTTTGAAAAACATGAAATTTTTCTAATGCAAATAAAATCCGAACAAAATCCAATAAAAACAATTTAATGATTTTAATATTTTCCCTCCAATATTTCATTTATTTTGGAGAAGTCATATTATCTCCTATCTTTAATTTTTAATGTGAAATATTTTTCGGAGAGAAATAATTAAAATAAAATCCTCTTTTCATTATTTGATAAAAGAATCAAATATGAAGACCGGGAAATCCCCAACTCTCTCTGAGGGTCCTTAAGCTGCTTAGGATTTCGAGGATTACGGAACGGAAAAGCGATAAAACATGATATGCATGGATGATCTATGTATAACATTCCAAATTGAAAATTTGGGATGTTACACCCTAGATCTGGTTTATTTTCTCTTTAGGTTTTCTTCGGTTTTTCTTTTAGACGGTTTTATTATTTTAGTTACGATATTTAGAGAACGTTCGCTATGTTAGGTCTTAGCAGTGAACGGTTTCGTTCGTTAGGTTATGTTAGCGAGCGTTCGCTCGATATGATTTTTCTTTTTATTTTTAGTTTTCGGTCAGGGACCTACTCATGATTAATTTTCTTACAGATTAGTCCCTCTGCTTCAAACGATCACTACTTTTTACCCGTTTATCCAAATCGAACGAAACCAACGCCCACTTCTTCTTTACGATCTCCTCTATCCAGTAAAACAACTTAAACTTGTTTTTGAAATTTTAAAATTTGAATTAGATCAGATTTGGATTCAAACTTCGATTGATCATAACTTGAGTTTTATAACTCCGTTTGAGTTGATTCCTTTTTGCAAATCGAAGCTCTTGACCTAAACTTTCTGATAAGGCCAAATACACATAATTTTGGTACTGTTAGAAATTGTTTTATGTAGCAAGAGTTATTTGCTTGGTTTTGATGTTTTCTGAATCGTCTTCTTCGTTCTTTCTAATCCTTTGAGTGATTACTTATGTGTGGTTACTATTGCTTGCCTACGATAGATTGAACAGAGTGTCACGAGTAGAACTATCAAGAGTTATGAGTGCGAATCATCTTGATCAACATTGCAGGCAAGTTCACACTTTGATCATATCCCTTTCATACCCAGTTTTTATGCATTAGTTCCACCCTCAAACATTGCATGGCTAGGAATTGATAACATGTGGGTATCGGGAAGTAGTTGATGAGGTAGGAACCTATTGCCCTGCATTCAAACCCTGGGAGTTACTTTTACTTTATGCTCATATTGCTATGCTATGCTCGTAGACGTGGTTTGGGTGAGTGAAATCCATGACAGATGTGAGATTGTTAATTAATGGTTCAACTTAAGGTGGCAACTTAAATACACATCTGGGTGGATTGAGGCACCTGGAGTACCCAGTGTTGCTTGTATTTTTTGGAAATCCCGGAGTACCCGTGTGATCTTCCTATGGACCGCCACCCAGGCTCAAAGGGATCATAAGATATTTCATGCTAGAAACTTCCGTGTGCAGCCACAAGCTATTATGGGCTCTAGCATAGTTGAGTAAGTTACGTGAAGCTCTTGAAGGGGTGGATCAGCAGGTAGTGGGTTGTAGGTTTGGTATGGTCTATCCGGAGTAGAGAGTTAATGTTTCTGAAAGACTGTGTCTCGGTCATCCGTTTCTCAAACACCATGTAGTGCAAGAAATCCAATGGAGGAGATCGAGTCTTGTGGGGAAAAGTGCGCAAACCTCTCCAGAGTGTACAAACTAATCGTGGTTAGCCGTGTCCCCGGTTATGGACAATCTTGAGTCTCTGGTATTTGGATTATCATATTGATCTCAACATGTTACTTAAATAATTTGTTGGGTTATTGATGTTAATTTGGGATTGAGTTGGAGGAACCTTCTCAATATTTTCAACCAACTTTGTAGTTAAATAAATTATATTCCTTTGCAGTAGGGAAAAATTTGCTTTTCACAAAAACATTATAACCATAGAGATTTTCCACCAGCCAAATATGCATGTAGTGATAGCTATTATTCATCATTATCCTATGGTGTGAATTTGCTAGTACATTCAATGTACTGACCGTTTGTGGCTGCAACGTCTCATGTTGCAGGATTCTTACGACGAGTAAGTGGTATGTTAGGGTTACAATTTCTACACTCAACTTTGCCGTTGGTGTTGATGGGAATCCACAACCTTGTCACTTCCGCTATTTTGGATTGAGGTAATAGTATTTACGTTACTTTATACATGTGATTTACCTCTGTTATAAATCCTCGAGTACTGTGTGTGTCAGCATACCGATCCAGGGATGACACTTAAGCACAGATACTTGACCGTCTGTGGTTGGGTCGTTACAAGATGGTAACAGGGCACATGTTGACTGTAGGACGTGACCCCTAGTAACTGGCAAGCCCATAGGAAATATTTTCTCTACAACTTTCTTTTCAAAAGGATCTTTTACCTCTCTTCTCTTCTGAGCTTATTCAAATATTCCCTTTTAGTGAGACTATACCCCTTTCCCTTTTTGACCACATGGAGATTCGGCTGATGAGACCACTTCAAGAAGTACAAGATATCGGACAACTAAGAACACTTCGGAATGAAGAGGATTTTCCGTGTATTATAATGGAAACTACAATGGTTGAAGACTCCGAAGACTAGGAGAATTTGAAGGCCCTGTAGAATTTTCTAGATTTGTATGACCTAGGAAGGCACCCCTTATGGAACTTGGCAGACTAAGGAAGCTGTCAATACCCGAGATCAAGGTGTATCAGAGAAAGACCAGAACATGGAGCATGAGAACTCAAAATTTTGTCAAGAAAACCCTAAGGCAGGAGATATCAACTAAGGAAGATAGCTCATGGCAATGACAAGGGCAGAAACATGGTTATCCGTGATGTCATCGCCACTGATACTATGGTCACCAAGCTGAGCTAAGCATGCATTTCTTCGGAAGAATTGGATGGTAGAAGGCTGATGGAGCATCTATCAGCAAAAGATGAAGTTTTAACCTTAGCCGGTGTATCAATAGGATCTGGAGTAGTACATCAAGAATTTTAAGATGGAGCTCCAGGAAGCCGTATTAGACAAGGAATCATTTCGTGAAGAACTTAGGAACTAGAAGATGAAAGTAGCCAAGCTGGATAAGCAAAACCTCGAGATACCGGAGATTCGTCAGGAACTGAAGGATAGTAGGACCATGGTTCATGCGAAGGATGTTGAAACCCAGAAGTTTGGAATGCAACTCCAGAAATATTAAAGGACGTCACAATAGACTTTGCGACAACAGAAATGATCTGGCAAAAGGATTTGAGAAAGACAAGTATGATCGGAAGACGCCATTGGAGGCATGAACAAGACTTGAAGAGTTAGACGACCTTGAAGATTTATTGACCTTTAGAAGACCAAAACCCTGTTATATACCTACGTTAGATGCGATGATTGTGAGCTGTCATTTGGTTGATGTTTTTCGACAGCCACAATAAAATCTGTCTTTTCAAAACCGTTGCTTGCATTGTGTGTATCCCTCTCTATCTCTCTAATCCCACCCCAAAACCCATGGACCCAATAGAGGATGAATGGAGATGAGCTTATATTTTCTGGACCAAAGAGTCAATTGGAGATAGACCAATGGATTCAGAGCATGGAGGATCACATGAAGAATAACCCTATAGCCGAAAAGGATATGACCTAGCATGCTCTTCCGTGCTTTGAAAGAGGCACTGCTACTTGGTGGAGGATGTACCAAACCATGAATGGATGGCAAGGAGTAACCACTTGGAAAGAATTTAAGTTGACTCTGCAAAGATCTCATCTTGTGTCCCAGAAGTTGGAGCCTTATGGAAATGATATGAAGAAGCATTGTGCATGCAAGCTTTGTGGAGAAATAGGACACCCCCATAAAGAACACAAGGATGAATGCCCAAATTGTGAAGGAAGTCACCTAGTTGAAGAATGCCCAACTAGGCAGATTACTTGTTTCTTGTGTGAAGGGACTACCCACTATCCCGCTCAGTGTCACATTTACCCCATGGTACAAAGAACCGTACAACAGAAGAAAGAAGTAAGGAAAGGAACACTTATGGAAATTTTAGAAGAACCCGTGATGAAGGAAGATGTCAGGGACACACCCAAATAAGAACCAATTAAACCCTGCACCAAGTCATGCTATTCATGTGGAGAAGAAGGACACATTTCCCAGAATTGTATGAATGGGGATCTAGTAGAATTCCCGACGGAGGAAGTAGAGTATGACCCACAAGAAATAGAAGCCATGATTGGCATGGAAAGGTCCAGGAAGAGAAGTAGATTGGATTCCAAGTAGGACCTGAGTCATATCACCTGTTACAGGTGCAAGGAGTCAGGGAACTACCTCAACAGTTGTCCAAAAAGGAAACCTCGAGACTTGTCAGAAGTAATATGTTTTCGTTGTAATGGAGCAGGGCATTTTGCCAGAGAATGCCCCAAGGACAAGGAGACTTGTGATAATTAGTTGTGTTTGTGAGAAGTATAGTAGTAGTAGTGAAAACATTTTCTTTTATATTGAGGTGTTGAGTTGAGACATGTAATGGAAAAGCGAGAGATTGTAACCAATTGAGAGTGAATAAAGTTAGCATCGTTGGTACTGATATGGATTTTATGAGTTGTTACTCTATGAAGAAGGATTTTGACCATTTTTTAGGATATGAGAAATATGGTCTATGGAAGATTTGTGCATTTTAAGGGTGGTGGTACCCTGTAAGAACCCCTGACCCTTGAAAAAGATAAGGATACTCCACCAAGTGGATTTTGGACAAAATGAGTACGAGTTTTGTCTCGATATGCATGATACCCCAAGAGTATGTGGGATGAAGTTGAAGACCGCCAGTTGTTTAGAACAAATGTGATCAAGGAGTCAGAAGAGAATGATAAGTTGATTCGAGATAGACTGAAGGTAGCTCAGTCCAGGCAGAAGAGTTATGCAGACTCAAAAATGCAAGGAGGTAATATATGAAATTGGAGATAGAGCATGTCTTCGTGTGTCTCCTCTGCGAGGAGTTAAACGATTTGGAGTTAAGGGAAAGTTAGCCCCAAGATTTGTAGGACCATACCGAGTTTTGGAGCGTATGGGAGAAGTGGCCAACAAGTTGGAGTCACCCTAAGGACTGTCAGGAGTCCATGATGTGTTCCATATTTCCCAGTTGAAAAAGTGCCATCCAGAGATGGCCAATATTCCCCTGTAAGGATGCTTGACCCTGGAAAGGTAATGATGTTCCACAAAGTGGAGTATGGACTTCATAAGTATAAGTTTCTATCTCGGTATGTGGGATAACCCACGAAGATGAAGATATGAATTACTATTGGATATAAAGGAGGTATGATGTTGGTATTATGGAACGATTATAACTCCATGATGAGTCTGAGTAATCATGTCTTAGTTTGGAACCAATAGAAGGAAGAAGGACCATACAATTGGATGGATTTTAAGTATGCTAGGAAGCTGGAAGTTGGATGTTGGAATAACGATAAGTTGCCTAGAGGATAAGTTCAAGGTTTAAAAGTGATGGGATGGGCCATAACCCACAGGCCCCAGGACCTGCCAAGAAGCAAGCACATTCTTGCTGAAGGAAAAACCCTGGAAGAAGTTACAATTTTATCGACAGACGATCTTATAGGAGTAAGGCAAAACCTGAGAGTTGTGAAGGAACGATAGATGTTGTTTGGCTTGCAGAATCAATGGATTTATCCGAACCTTGGTTCGTCGACAAGAGAAATTCTGCAATGCTTGTGAGGATGACCGAGTGTTAGAATGCGAGATTCACTAAACCGTATACCGGGTAATGATTTGGGTGCGGGATGGATTGATCACCATACCGACTTACTCTTATTATTCGCCTTGCTATATGGGATGGTAAATCTGAGTGACTTACCTATAGTAGAGAGACGACGATCAAAACCTTGTTTAAACCATAGAATGGTATAGAAATTTTTTCCCTTGTACACGGCAGCTGTTGCCACACGTAGGATATATGGTGAGAATGAAGCCCAGACCCATTTCCTGCAGGAGAAACCATAAATTGTTGACCGCCATGAGATATCGATAGTTGATTAGTATTGGCGCCAGACCCGTCAGCTAAGAAGACCCAATCTTAGAATAACCTTACCAGGATGAAGGACAGAAATATTGAGGAAAAGGTTATGCCACTACCGGAAGAGCCCAGAGAAGGAATTATCCTTACGATCTGAGAAGACCGACACTGTCAAGAATAATGATGGAGTATATGAGTTTTGATGGAACCGTAACAATGATTCTAAGGGTGGTAGCACCCCAAACCCCAAAGACGATCGATGGATTTTGAGAAGACCCCCAAACCTAACCCATTCCTTTCTAGCCTCTCCGAATCTCGAGGACGAGATTCATTTTAAGGGTGGTAGCTTTGTAACATCCCAAAATTCTAAATTTTGGAATGTTATAATAAATAGATAGATTTGATTGATTGTTTGATTGATTGTGTGAAATTGAGTGAAATTCGAAACTTTTTGGAAGTTAAATGAGAGGGAATAAAAGGACTTTCCCAAACTTTCATTTTGCATTCGTGATCTCTGTGAATTCAAATTCTTTTCACCACAAAACCCTGGAGAGAAGATGACATGACTTCTTCCATTTATTTAAATGACAAGGGGTGTTGAAAATATTTGAATTTCATTTGGAAAATATTTCCAACCCAGGAACTTTATGCAACTCAATGATTTTCACGAGCGAAGATAAAATGACTTCTTCAAAACATATGAAATATGAGTTGGGAGTTTCAAAGAATTAAATTCAAAGTTCTTTTGAATTTATTTTCAATTTGGAGTTATTTGAATTTTTTTCAAATTATTTTTCTCCAAAAATAAAATATATGGAAAATAGGGTAACATGATTCCCTGCATCAGAAAATTGGAGAGAAATAAATTTAAATTAATTTTGGTATTTTTAAAATGATTTTTATTGGGTTTTATTGTAGAAGTAGCACTGTTTAAATTATTTGAATTTTTGTAGATTTTATTTAAAGTTATAAAAATGCTCATGTTGTAGAAAATTGTTTTCTGAAAATTTTGATATATTATATGCCTATATAATAGTTTCATTTAATCTGTTTTTACTATTTTTGTTTATCCGAGAAAATGTTTTTTAAAGAACTTTCCCTCTACCGAACTGGGCCGGCCCAACAGGCCAAGCCCAGCTCAGCGCGCCGCTTCTCTCCTTCCCGAGCGGGAGTCCCGCTCGGGCACGCCGCCGCGCCGCCATGGACGTCGTGCGCCACTCGGCCTCCTCCTGCCCCCTTCTCCATGCAACCCCTCGCCCCCCTCTATATAAGCTAGCGCCGCCACCGCCCGCTCTCTCCTCGCGCCGCCGCATCACTTCTCGTTCCCCGCGCCGCGGCTGCATCTCACCGGAGCCGCCGCTGTCGCCTGCTCCCGCCGCTGCTCCACCCGCACTGCTGCCCTGCACCGCCTCGCCTGCTCCCGCCACTATCGCCTTGCCCCGCCGTCTGCAGTGCCGCCCGCGCCGCGCAGCCCCATCACCGGACTCGCCGGAGCCGCCGCCGCCGCCCGCTGTTCGCCGTCCCGCCAGCGGTTTTCTCCGCCTAAACCGCCGAGTCAGGCGAACCGGTAAAACCAACAAAACCCTAGATCCATTTTATTTTCTCTTTAGGTTTTCTTCGGTTTTTCTTTTAGCCGGTTTTATTATTTTAGTTAGGATATTTAGAGACGTTCGCTAGGTTAGGTCTTAGCAGCGAACGGTTTCGTTCGTTAGGTTATGTTTGCGAGTGTTCGCTCGATAGGATTTTTCTTTTTCTTTTTAGTTTTTGGTCAGGCACCAATTCGTGATAAATTTTCTTATAGATTAGTCCCTCTGCTTCAAACGATCACTACATTTTACCCGTTTATCCAAATCCAATGAAACCAATGCCCACTTCTTCGTTACGATCTCCTCTATCCAATAAAAAAAAATTAAACTTGTTTTTTGAAATTTTAAAATTTGAATTGGATCAGATTTGAATTCAAACTTCGATTGATCATAACTTGAGTTTTATAACTCCGTTTGAGTTGATTCCTTTTTGCAAATCGAAGCTCTTGACCTAAACTTTCTAATAAGGCCAAGTACACATAATTTTGGTACTGTTAGAAATTGTTTTATGTTGCAAGAGTTATTTGCTTGGTTTTGATGTTTTCCGAATCGTCTTCTTCGTTCTTTCTGATCCTTTGAGTGATTGCTTATGTGTGGTTACTATTGCTTGCCTACGATAGACTGAACGGAGTGTGACGAGTAGAACTATCAAGAGTTATGAGTGCGAATCATCTTCATCAAAATTGCAGGCAAGTTCACACTTTGATCATATCCCTTTCATACCCGGTTTTTATGCATTAGTTCCACCCTCAAACATTGCATGGTTAGGAATTGATGACATGTGGGTATCGGGAAGTAGTTGATGAGGTAGGAACTTATTGCCCTGCATTCAAACCCTGGGAGTTACTTTTACTTTATGCTCATATTGCTATGCTATGCTCGTAGACGTGGTTTTGGGTGAGTGAAATCCATGACAGATGTGAGATTGTTAATTAATGGTTCAACTTAAGGTGGCAACTTAAATACACATCTGGGTGGATTGAGGCACCTGGAGTACCAGTGTTGCCTGTATTTTTTGGAAATCCCGGAGTACCCGTGTGATCTTCCTATGGACCGCCACCCAGGCTCAAAGGGATCATAAGATATTTCATGCTAGAAACTTCCGTGTGCAGCCACAAGCTATTATGGGCTCTAGCATAGTTGAGTAAGTTACGTGAAGCTCTTGAAGAGGTGGATCACCAGGTAGTGGGTTGTAGGTTTGGTATGGTCTTCCCAGAGTAGAGAGTTAATGTTTCTGAAAGACTGTGTCTCGGTCATCCGTTTCTCAAACACCATGCAGTGCAAGAAATCCAATGGAGGAGATCGAGTCTTGTGGGGAAAAGTGCGCAAACCTCTGCAGAGTGTACAAACTAATCATGGTTAGCCGTGTCCCCGGTTATGGACAATCTTGAGTCTCTGGTATTTGGATTATCGTACTGATCTCAACATGTTACTTAAATAATTTGTTGGGTTATTGATGTTAATTTGGGATTGAGTTGGAGGAACCTTCTCAATATTTTCAACCAACTTTGTAGTTAAATAAATTATATTCCTTTGCAGTAGGGAAAAATTGGCTTTTCGCAAAAACATTGTAACCATAGAGCTTTTCCACCAGCCAAATATGCATGTAGTGATAGCTATTATTCATCATTATCCTATGGTGTGAATTTGCCAGTACATTCAATGTACTGACCCTTTGTGGCTGCAACGTCTCATGTTGCAGGATTCTTACGACGAGTAAGTGATACATTAGGGTTACGATTTCTACACCCAAGTTTGATGTTGGTGTTGATGGGAATCCACAACCTTGTCACTTCCTCTATTTTGGATTGAGGTAATAGTATTTACGTTACTTTATACATGTGATTTACCTCTGTTATAAATCCTCGAGTACTATGTGTGTCAGCATACCGATCCAGGGATGACAGTTAAGCACGGAGACTTGACCGTCTGAGGTCAGGTCGTTACACAAGCATTAAAGTTGAATATGATCAAACACATGATCATACAAGTATCTCACACACATACATAAAGAGTATCAAACGAGCACACACAAAAGTATCAAACCAAATAGCAAGAACGACAAAGAAGCATACCACTCTCTCTCTCGAAGCCTATGATCTATAAATTTCTCCCCCTTTGGCAACAAGTTACCAAAAAGTTTGAAAATGCATAGTGCTATGCGTCTCTCTAGGCTTGATCTTCGGGAGGTGGTTTAGAGAGGACTCCACGGACGAGGGCATCAGTAGACGTTGTTGGAGCTGGTGGAGTGGCAACTGGAGGTGGCACTAAAGCTGTTGCTGCTGGTGCTGAAGTAGTTGCTCTAGTGTCAGGCACTGGCATTGCAGCAGATCTCTGACCTCTAGGCACTCTCTGAAAAACATCTGTAGTAGACTGCCCTTTCCTCTCCTGTGCTTCCTCCTGGAGCTGCTCAATAGCTGACTGCATCTCTGTTACTTTCAGATCAAGATCATAAAATTTGGTCTCTATGATCCTCTCCAAGCTCTCCTGATTCTTGTTCAGGGTGGCTAAGCCCTTCTCAATCCTCAAAGTTGCCTGAATTAGATATGGAAGCTGATCTTGTTTTGACTTTAGAAAAACTTGAATGCCTCCTCGACACTTGGCATTTTTGCAGCCTTCTCAGCCTTTGCTTTTGCTCTCTTCTCTTGTGCTTGCACTGATATGGGATCATCCTCACTCATCACAACTGTGTTATCCTCAAATTCCGGTCTCAAGGGTAAGTGATCCTTGTCCAACACGTAAGTGCCTGTGCCCATCTTAGACTTGATGAGCACCTGAATGTGTGGAGCATACCCACAAGATCTCTTTTGATCAGCAGCTGTCCTTTTGATTGTTTCAACAATCAGACTCATGACCTTCAATTTCCGAGGCAGATCAAATATCTGCAGAAAGTTGATTAAATGACATCTGATCATCTTGTGATCTCCAGATTTGGGCAACAATGTATGCCTCAATATAGTGTTGATTGTTGCTAGACCAGACAACAAGTAATGTATAGATCCAAGCTTATGTGTTTCCAAAGCTTTTTCTGGGATCTCTTTGTACATGTTGGCCATAGAGTTGTGGTCTTTCTTCTTCTTGACATACACATCCAAATCATCCTCATGCTCTTCAGGGGCATTTATCAGCTTGGCCCACTCATCAACAGTTGACTGGTACCTTGTACCCTCAGACATCCACACAATCCTACCATCTGGATAAAAATGAGTAGTGGAGTAGAATTGCATGATGATTTCATCATTCCATTTTGTCAGCTCTTGACCCACAAATTTGTCAACACCACATGATTTGAAGCTCTCATGTGCACCGGGAAAATAGTCTTCATTCTCATTAATGAATTCCCAATCAACCCATTTCATATTAGAGACTATAGGCTTCTTGTCAAGTAAAATAGTCTCATAGAAACCTTGTTGTTCTTTGGTGTGGAACCTATAGTCCACTACGGTCCTCCTTCTCACAACATAGGGATTAGACTGTCTTCAAAGTCTCAGACCTGCATCCTTCCTGATGTTCATATCCTCTGCCACTGGACGGGTGTCATTTGTATCTGGAATCTTTGGTTTAAGCTTTCTGAGCACTTGGGCTTCAGCATCTTCTTCTTCCATCTAAAGAACTGGGGCCTTCTTCTTCTCCTCAGCTGGAATGTTCCTGGTGCTTCTCTTGGGCTTAGAAGTCTTTTGAGCTTGATCAGTAGCTTTGGGGGTAGTTTTGGGCTTTGAAGTGGCAGCCCCTGACTTAAAGGCATCCCCCATAAGCTTCTGGGACTTGGGTGCTGGTGCAGCATCCTCTTCCTCTTCATCTTCTTAGCTGGATCTCTCATTATAGAGGATCTACCATTGACTCTGGCAGTGGTCTTATTGACCCTCTCTTTCCTTTTCTTACTCTCTCCAACAGCCTCTTTAGTTGGCTTAGAGGTTTCAACAGCTGATACCCTGGCCTTTGACATAGGAATCCTCTTGGCAGGTGCCTTCTTGTGCATTCCAGGTTTTGTTACAGCAGCAGTACCATATTCCTTCTTCAGTGCTTTCTTTTTGGAGCTCACTTCTTCCTCAACAGCCACATAGTCCTCATCCTCAGAATATGAGGTTTTCTTCTTCCTTGATCTGGTGGCTGCCTTGGGCAAATTGCTTGGAGTGCTCCTGCTGCCCTCATCATAGCTGCTTAAGGGACTAGTGCCCTCACTCATGTGCACTTGCTCTTCTGATTTGTTCTGGCTAACACTCTGGTCAGGCATTCTTGCAAGCAAACTGACACCAGACCCTATGAATAGATATAGATGAGGTAGAGTAGATGAGCATCACAAAGTGCAAAGTTTCTGCAAAACAAATGAGTCAAAAACTTAGTTTTAGTTCTCCACAGAAAGCATTTTGGAGCTACCGATTTGTTAAACTCGGTGACACCGAAGCAACTTTTGGAGTCTAAACTAGTGAACTCGGTCAGACTGAGTCACAGTTTGGTGGCTCCGAGATTGCTAGGGTTTCACAGTGAGTCGAGCTCGGTCGCACGGATTTGCTACTTTCGGTCAGAGCGAAAAGTGCAAGTGCAATGGCCTAAGCCAAATCGGTGAGACCGATTTCTACAACTCGGTCGGTCCGAGATGAGTTCGGCGGAAACCTAACCCTAAATTTTTGAATCAAACCTAATCTAAGGAACGTTTTCTCTGGATAGATTGATTTCATACATGGTAAAGAACATGGCATTGCATTGTTCTAAGAATTGGAGTAAGGAATTAGCACAAAAGATCGAACTCATACCCTAGTTCGGTGGTGAGTTCGCTATGGCGGCAACGGTGGGGTTGAATCCCGTTGACGGCGACGGAAACCAGCGGCGGGAGGTCGCTGGCGACGAGGAGACGATCCGGAGACCTGAGACGGCAGAGCGGGACACGCGCGGGATGGAGGGTTTTGAAGAAATTTCCAAAATCTCACCTGTGGGTTTATATATCCTGACCCCGTCGGTGTGACCGAGTGGAACAACTCGGTGGCATCGAGATGCAGAATCATAAGCAGTTACTGCAACTCGGTGTGACCGAAAAGTTCAAATCAGTTGCACCGAGATTGAAAACCTAGATCAACTCAGTGAACTCGGTCAGACCGAAGAGGATTGATCTGTCAGACCGAAATGCACAGAGAGGTTTTGGAAGTTTAAGTCTATGCCGAATCGGGGACTCCGAGTGCTCCTCAAACAGAGTGGTTCAAATCTGACTTGATCAAACTTTGTGATGTAGCATTAATAGAGTTTGAGACGAGAAAAGCATAGATAGCTAGAGGAAGTTCTTAGGCATTCTTGTCCACCCACTTGGGAAAAGAGAAAGGGCCAAACAATCAAAACAACAAGTGGATGTCCTCGAATGAGTAAAGTATGCAATCAACATGCTCACACAATAAAATGGCAAATGAAATATGTGGCAAAGCATGCATAAACACTCTAGCATCCATCAAGCAATTTTGCGATGACTAGGTCATCTATATATGAGTATATTGATTGAGGAGTCAAATGAAAACATTTGATCGTAGGTCATACTCATCGTTTAAGCACAAGTGGGGTTACCACTTTTACATAAAGCATTGTTGTGTTCACACCATTAGAGTTGCTTTAGCTCAATTGATTAGAGTAAAGCTCCCCCTAGATGTGATATCCCCCCTAAGAGGGATGAACTATCCTTGGGTTTTGTCGATTATGACTTCATGTAGATGTTGAAGATGTGGAAGCTCAATGTTGATGTAGATCATTTGGAGCAATCCATTGGAGTGAGTTGCACTTTCAATACCTACACGGGTTAGTCCCACAAGCTACAAACAAGAATATCCATAGACATAGAGTGATGTACACATAGATGATGTCCATGAAAGCATTAGGTTACCTTGTCCCTTGTCTTACCAACAAGAGGGTTTGTGACTCCTTGAACTAGTGCAAGATGTGGAAGTTGTTTGCACTTCTCCTTGCCAAGATGATATGAGTGTAGTACATTGGGAGAGTCACCCTCAAGAACTCTCTAGTTCTTCTTCTTCGGGATCCACATCATCTTGATGGGAATCCTTAGAGTTGTAGTCGTACTTGATGTAGTCTTGGGAGCCACTTGACCAAGGCCTTAGGAGCTTCCTCCAATGCATCAATCTCCTCTGGAAGCTTGTCCTTGCCCTTTTGCTTGTGGTCTTGTGGTGGAAGATCATCTTGAGCTTGTGTCCCTTGGAAAGAAGTAGGATCATACTTCTCTTGTTGAGGAACAAAATTCGTCTTGGGGTATTGATCTTCTTCCCACTCAACTCCATTGGCATTGAACTTTCATTCAAAACCAATACCTTGATTCTTCCGGTGCCTTCCTTGCTTGCGTACAATTTCCTCAAATTGCTTACTCCCGGCAAGGCTCTTGTAAACACCTTTCTCTATAATTCCCTTCAATAAGCTATTTTATTTCTCAAGTGTAACTTGGCTAAGAGAATCATTAGTGGAATCAGGAGAACTACTGGAAGCAATAACATTGCATTTGACATGATTATTGCTACTACTAGAAGAAGAATCTTTATTACTCTTGTTGCTAGATTTTACTTGTGGAATATAAGTAGACAAGAGTAAACGCTTGGCAATGTAAGAAGAACTTTTCTTGCGAAGATCATCATTGATTGATTTTAAGAACCCATGCTCTTGCTCAAGGTTGAGCTTTTCAAAGCGTAACTTATCATGAGTCTTTAAGAGCTCTCGATGATTTTCCAATGTAGTTTCAGGAGCTAACTTAAGAGTGTAATGATGATTTTCATCGAGAACTTCAATGAAGAATTGAGCCTAGATTTGTTTCTCACTTGATGATGTAGGAGCATCACATGAGGCTTTGTAGGCACCACTAGACTTGTTGTGAAGCTCTTCCTTATCCTTGAGTGACATCTCATGAGCAACAATTCTTCCAATGACTTTTGTTGGCTTGAGATCTTTGTAATTGAGCATCATTTGGATCAATGTGCACATGGTATCATATTTTCCATCCAATGCTCTTAGGATCTTCTTGATGATGAATCTGTCAGTCATCTCCTCACTTCCTAAGCCGGCAATCTCATTTCTGATGAGAGAAAGACTAGAGTACATTTCAGTGACACCTTCACCATCCTTCATTTTGAACTTGTCAAGTTGACTTTGAAGCACATCCAATTTGGATTCCTTGACGGAGTCGGTACCCTCGTGCATATCAATCAAAGTATCCCAAATTTCCTTTGCATTCTCAAGACGGCTGATTTTGTTGAATTCTTCGGGGCACAATCCGTTGAAGAGGATATCGCAAGCTTGGGCATTGTATTACAGCATCTTCAACTCTTCCATGCTAGCTTCACGGTTCGGTTCTCTCCCATCAAAGAATTCACCTTGCAAGCCAATACACACAATAGCCCAAACGGTGGGGTTATGTCCAAGAATATGCATTTTCATCTTATGCTTCCAACTAGCAAAATTAGTACCATCAAAGTAAGGACCTCTACGGTGGTAATTTCCCTCGCTAGACGCCATACTCTCCTAGGTTGTGAAACCAAGACTGTGATCACCAAAAGCTATGGAAATCAAGGAAAATGGAGACCAAAGCTCTGATACCACTGGTAGGATCGAAAGTATGTCTAGAGGGGGGTGATTAGACTACTTTACTAAATAAAAATCTAGCCTTTTCCCAAATTTAAGTCTTGGCAGATTTTAACAACTTAGCACAAGTCAAGCAATCAACCTACACATGCAAGTCTAAGAGTATAGTAGCGGAATGTAAAACATTTGCATATGAAGGTAAAGGGAGGAGTTTGGACGGAGAAAACACAATGTATACATAGAGATTTTTGGCGTGGTTCCGATAGGTGGTGCTATCGTACATCCACGCTGATGGAGACTTCAACCCACGAAGGGCAATGGTTGCGCGAGTCCACGGAGGGCTCCACCCACGAAGGGTCCACGAAGAAGCAACCTTGTCTATCCCACCATGGCCATCGCCCACAAAGGACTTGCCTCACTAGGGTAGATCTTCACAAAGTAGGCGATCTCCTTGCCCGTACAAAATCCTTGGTTCAACTCCACAATCTTGTCGGAAGCTCCCAAGTGACACCTAACCAATCTAGGAGACACCACTCTCCAAAAGGTAATAGATGGTGTGTTGATGATGAACTCCTTGCTCTTGTGCTTCAAATGATAGTCTCCCCAACACTCAACTCTCTCTCACGGATTTGGATTTGTTGGAAAGATGATTTGAGTGGAAAGCAACTTGGGGAAGGCTAGAGATCAAGATTCATATGGTTGGAATGGAATATCTTGCTCTCAACACATGAGTAGGTGGTTCTCTCTCAGAAAATGTATGTTGGAAGTGTAAGCATGTTCTTATGGCTTTCCTTACTAATGAAGGAAGGGTGGAGGGGTATATATAGCCTCCACACATAATCTAACCGTTACACACAAATCACCAAACTCGGTGTGACCGAATCATGAAACTCGGTCAGACCGATTTAGTTCAAAATGTGAACGTTAGGCTTTTCGGTGGGACCGACATGTCAACTCGGTGGGACCAATTTCTTTAGGGTTAGGGCATAGCGTAATCTCGGTGAGACTGATTACACGAACTCGGTGGGACCGATTTTGGTTACAAGCTAACCAGAGAGTTGTCCAGGCAAACTCGGTGGGACAGAATCACTCATTTCGGTGAGACCAAAACGTTACGAAGGGGAAACAGAGAGTTTGCATTGCGAACTCGGTGGGACCGATCGCTCATCTCGGTTGGACTGAAATGTTATGAAGGGAAACAGAGAGTTTGCAATCCCATCTCGGTGAGACCGAGATCCCTATCGGTGAGACCAAAGTGACTAGGGTTTCTGGCAGTGGCTATGTCAAGTGAACTCGGTGGCGCCAGATAGATCAAGTCGGTAGGGCCAAGTTTGACTTTTGGTTTGGGACATATGTGGATATGAGGAAGTGGTTGAGGGCTTTTGGATCATATCACTAAGCTTTTTGAGCAAGCAAGCCATTAAGAAACACCTCATCCCCTTTTAATAGTATTGTCTTTCCTATGGACTCAATGTGATCTTGGATCACTAAAATGAAAATGTAGAGTCTTGAGCTTGAGCCAATATGTGTCCTTAGCACTTTGAGGGGTCCACATTCCTAATCCATGCCATGCCAATCATTGAACTTTCTGAATTGATCATCTTGAAATAGCATTAGTTCAATGAGCTATATGTTGTTCGTAATTACCAAAACCACCCAGGGATAGTTGCACTTTCAACCTTGCTTGGTGATAATGTGCCACTATGTGAATGTCTTGATGAACAAATTGCTAGAACTAAAGCTTTTGTGAATGTTGAAACTGATGAAATTGTTGAAACCGATGAAGAGCTTGAAACTGAAAATCTTGAAACACCTATTAGACCTAGTTCTCCTAAATATGAATTGCTTAAGGTACCGGAAGGTTATGTTATGGATGAGGAGACAACTAGAGACATTCTTGCTTGTAGGGATACAGATGATCTAGAAAAATTATTATGAAAGTATAAAGAAAAGACTTTGAATGCTAAAATGAAATGTGATCCTTAGTTTGCTACTTCACCTATCTTTGTTGATGATAAGGATTATGAATTCTCTGTCGACCCAGAGTTAATTACTTTGGTTGAATCTGATCCTTTCCATGGTTATGAAACTGAAACTGTTGTGGCACATCTTACTAAGTTGAATGATATAGCCACCCTTTTTGCTCATGATGAGAAGATTCACTATTATTATATTCTCAAATTGTTTATTTTCTCATTAAAGGGTGATGCTAATACTTGGTATAATACTCTTGCCCCTGGTTGTGTGTGTAGTCCCCGGGATATGATTTGTTACTTCTCTGGAAAAAAAGCATGCTCATAAGAAACAAGTTGCCTTACATGAAATATTTAACTTTGTGAAAATTAAAGAAGAGAGTCTCCCACAAGCTTGGGGGAGGCTTCTCCTTGCTTAATGCTTTGCCTGATCATCCTCTTAAGAAAAATGAAATACTTGATATCTTCTATAATGGACTAACCGATGCTTCTAGGGATTTCCTAGATAGTTGTGTTGGTTGTGTTTTTAGGTAGCGGACTATTGGACAAGCTGAAGAACTATTGAATAACATATTGAAAAATTATGATGATTGGACTCTTCCTGAACCACCACTTACACCTACTCCGAAGAAGAGGGGCATCTTATATCTCAGTCCCGAAGATATGCAAGAGGCAAAGAAATCTATGAAAGAGAATTAAAGCTGAGGATGTTAAAAATTTACCTCCTATTGAAGAAATACACGGGCTTGAAACACCACCATTGCCTAAGGTGGTAGAGGTAAATTCTTTAATGAAATTCAGTGATAATGATAATCCTTATAATATGCATCCTAATCAATGCCTTTATGAGTTTGACAATTACATTAGAAAGCAAGAGCACTTCAATGCAAATGTTATGAAACAATTGAAATATAATTCTGATATGATTGCTCGCTTGAGTGACTTGTTTTCTAGAATTACCAATGATGTTAGAGGTGTAGGAAAGCATGCCTCTATGGTTCAAACTCAACTAGACCAAGTTGCTAAATCTCAAAGAGAGTTGCTTGATGAAATGAAATAATATAAATGACTTTGCTGTTAGAGTAGCCACTAGAGGAGGTAAAATGACTCGGGAACCACTTTATCCTGAGGGACACCCAAAGAGAATTGAACAATATTCTCAAAGAGTTAACACTGATGCACCAAGTCCTTCTAAGAAGAAAAAGACAGAGAAAACGCATAGGACTTTGCATGCTTCTAGTGAACCTGAAGTAGAAAAACCTCCTGATGCTACTAATGATGTTTCTATTTCTGATGCTAAAACTCAATCTGGTAGTGAACACTCACCCTCTGATAATGAAAAACATAATGATGAGGTTCATGAAGACACTCAAACAAATAATAAAGAACCAGATAATGATGTTCAAATAGAACCAACTGTTGATCTTGATAACCCACAACCCAAGAATAAAAGGTATGATAAAAGAGACTTTGTTTCTAGGAAACACGGTAAGGAAAGGGAACCCTGGGTTCAAAGACCTATGCCCTTTCCACCTAAGTGAACTAAAAATAAAGATGATGAAGAATTTGAACGCTTTGCTGAGATGACTAGGCCAGTCTTTTTGCGTACACGCTTGACTAATATCTTAAAAATGCCCCCTTATGCAAAGTACATGAAAGACATCATCACTAACAAGAGAAAAATACCGGAAGCTGAAATCTCCACTATGCTTGCTAATTATACCTTTAAGGATGGAGTACCTAAAAAACTTGGAGATCTGGGAATACTAACTATACCTTGCTCCATCAAAAGAAGTTATGTGAAAACTTCTTTATGTGATTTAGGAGCTGGTGTTAGTGTTATGCCTTTCTCTTTATGTAAAAGACTTGACTTGAATAAACTCACACCTACTGAAATATGTTCGCAAATGGCTGACAAATCAACTGCCATACCTATTGGTATTTGTGAGGATGTGCCCGTTGTTGTTGCTAATGTTACTATTTTAACTGACTTTGTTATACTTGAGATGCCCGAGGACGACAACATGTCGATTATCCTTGGTAGACCCTTCTTGAACACTGCAGGGGCTGTTATTGATTGCAATAAAAGCAAGGTCACTTTCCACATCAATGGTAATGAGCATACGGTGCACTTCTCCAAGAAACAATTCCAAGTGAATGGTATTAATGTTATTGAAACATCTTCGACAATCACTATCGGAAGTTTTCAGCTACCTATACCTATTGTTTAAAAGAAATATGAAATTCTTATTGTTGGAGACACTCATATCCCCGTTGAGGTAACTTAGTGTTCTACGGAAGTTCTTCGGTTTCATGCTAATCGGAAGTGGATGTTAATAAGACTTGATCAACCTTATTAATGAATAATTTTTGAAAGCTATGAGGTTGATGAATCTAGTAAGCACTACCTTCTGTCCCTACCTTTTGTTTTTTGTTTTTATCAATAAAATAAAATAAAATGATTTGTTTTGTCTGTTTTTTGAATTTCCCGTGCAATAAAAAATGACCCAAAAATAAAAGTTCTCAGAATGCTCTAAAAATTCTAATATGATTTTTTCTGAATATTTAAGATTTTTTTTGTGAAAATAACACCAGGTGGGCACAACCCACCTAGGCGTGCCAGGACCCCCAGGCGCGCCGTGGTGGGTTGTGGTCCCCGCGCGCCCCCCCACTTATATATTCATCCCACATCACCACCTACCTCCAGAAAAAAACACCATTGCTCTCTCTCTCTCTCTCTCTCGTGTTCTTGCTCTCAAACCCGTGGATTTCGATCTCTTTGCTCGAAGCTCCATTTCCGAAACTATTTCGAGGGATTGTTGCTTGGTATATGACTCCTCCATTTGTCCAATTAGTTTTTTCTTTAGTGGATTATATTTTGAATAATTAGTTACTCTTGGTGCTGTTGTTGATGGGCTTGCATGATGAATTCTTATGCTTGATATGGTCTCTATGCATCCCTATGAGTAGTTGATATCAATCTTGTGAAGTTTTGTTGATAAAAAAATTTGTGACCCAATTTTTTTTCAAAAAATTGTACGCAAATATGATGAACCTCTTTGGGAGGAGTTCTTAGAGGAGGAGGTCCTCGGAGGCATCTTCTAGTAGCAGCTCCGTTCATCGGTCTTATGTTGAACCAAGTGAAAGTTCTATACGAGATGCTGCCACCAAATCATGTTTATGGCCATGCAACGATTATATGGTGTGTGTGGGCATTGAGGAAGAATTTGAGCAATATGTTCACAATGCCGATCTCGGTCCCTACATTTCAGATAAGTCAACCAACACCTCACCCTCACTGAATCATTTACTAAGGAATTTATATTCCATCCTCGTGAGTCTAGGGTGTCGTTTAAACTATACGATAATCCGTTTACCATATATGTAGAAAGATTTGCTCACCACTGCAAACTTCCATTTTGGGGCTCACTGGACGAACCTCTTAGATCTGAGTATGAAACATTCTTGACTAGCCTCTGCTATGGTGAGACTAGATGAGTGACACAAGGTAGAATAAAGAGCATTCATTTTCCCTCCATTCAATACTTTGCACTTTTTAATGGGAAATGCATTGTAGGCAAACAAGATTGTTGTACACTTTGTGCTCCAGACTTGAGCCACATATGCACCGCTCTCACCGGTGACCAAAGTTATAACCTTGGAGCGATTGTTGCACGCAGGTTGCAATACAACGCTGGTAGTGGATATTTTTAGGGTGGAATTTATGCCACACGTTTAGCAAGAGAGCTGGGTGTTTCACCTTGGCCTTATGACCCCATCTTACCCACGCGGTGCTTGGACTTTGATGCTATGAAACATCATAAAATCCTTAGTGGTGAACCCCATAATTTTACTTATAACCCGTTGTTTAATAAAAGGTCCGTTGTTGATACCTTTTTGACTGTGCCTACTTTTTTTATGTTCACAACAAGGGAAGATATTATGTTCTTGAGAGCAAGGCCCGAGCACATAACGCAGCAGTTGTGGCTGCATGGCAGGCTGAGGCGTCTGCACCCAGAGCCTCCATGAGCTACCACTCCGATCACTATGCATGCTACTGAATGTGATTACCAAGTTAGGCCAAAATCCTAAGCTTGGGGGAGTACGTGTTTCCACCGACAATACATTCATGTTCACACATTTCATTCTAGTTGTCGGTGTCCACACTTTTTTATTGTATTATCCATGCTAGATTTATTTTCTCACTTTCTTCTTGTGTGTTTGAAAAACTCTAAGAAAATACAAAAATATTTCCTGCTTGTTTATGATTTTTCTTTCTAGTGTAGTTAGTTGTAATATTAAAAAGAAAACCCAAAAAGATTTCCTTGTTCTTCTTTTACTTGTTGGGAGCTCTCCCGTGTAAATAGTTTTTCTTGTTTTTGTTTTTCTTCCTTTAATTTGCTTTCTTTTAGAAAACCAAAAACTCCAAAAATATTTCAGTGTGTTTCTCTGAATTTCGTTTCTTTTTATTGAGTCGTACCAAGGAGAAGACCATGATGAAATTGTTAAGTGGCTCGCACATGCATTATTGTTGATCTAACAAAGAGCCCATATTACCTTGTCTTCTCCTTTTGAATAAAATGTCTGCAGATTCCAGCTTAGTCCACGGCACTCTTGCACTATTATTATTTTCATATCATTCGGTCGTGCAAGTGAAAGGCAATAATGACGATATTTGATGAACTGGCTGTGGCAGAGAGAAACGGGTATGAACTCGACTTGTTCTGTTTTTGTAAATATGTTTAACCTAGTATCCATGATTCAGCCTATTATGATTAAACATGTTTGCAATGACCCTTAGAGATTATAGTTACTCATGCCATGCTTAAGTAACTAGGAGTGGATAATGATTTATCTTGGATGTCAACATTGCGTTAAAATGATTGTGATGTAGTATGATGATATGGTATCCTCCTCTGAATGTTTGAGTGGCTTGACTTGGCACATGTTCATGCATGTAGTTGAATCCAAACCAACATAGCCTCTATGATATTTATGTTCATGGTGTTCATACCCTACTCATGCTAGTATCCAATGTTACTTATGCATGATGCATGTTCATGACCGTTTTCGCTCTCTAGCTGGCCGCTTCTCAACCTAATTGCTATCCTTCGCCTGTACTAAGCGGGAATTCTGCTTGTGCATCAAAACCCTGAAACCCAAGTTATTCCAGATGAGTCCACCATACCTACCTATATGCGGTATTATCCTGTCGTCCTAAGTAAATTTGCATGTGCCACCTCTAAAAACTTCAAATGAATATCCTTTTTGTGTGCCTGGATTGTTCATAGAGTGACAGGAGGTAGTCAGTATCTTCCATGCTAAGAGGTTTATTCTCATGATGAGTGTTGATTTACTCATCCTTGCATGAGAGGGGCGGTAATAGGGATTCCCAGTCCCGAACTCAAATTGCAAATGATTAAACAAAACTCCCCTAGGACTATTGTTGCTATGGACGGCACCCGTTGTTTCGGACAAGCCGTGGAGTGTGATTGTTGCTGGAGGGGGAGTAAACCTTTACTTTTATCGCTTGGGAACTGCCACTAATGTGTTTAACATGGAAGGTACCGCTAACTAATGGTTGCGAAGTAAACAAGAAGGGTGCATTTGTCAAAATTTTATTTACCTCTATTTTAAAAACTTGAGCTCTGGCACCTCTACAAATCACTGCTTCCCTCTGCGAAGGGACTATCTATTTACTTTTATGTTGTGTCATCACCTTCTCCAATAAGCGCCAGAACCTGAGAGCACTATTGCCATCGGCATGCATTGTGTGTAGGTAATGTTAGATGCATCATGACTGGATCTTTTCTACCATGAATTACAATGTTTAGTCATTGCTTAAAATTTGGAGGTGCTCTGCATTTATGTTTTCTGGTCTCAGAAAGGGCTAGCAAGATACCACTATTGTCATATTATATCATGGTTGTTTTGACAAAGTGTTGTTATTTGAGACATCTTATTATTGCTCGCTAGTTGATTATGCTATTGATATGAGTTAATATAATTTCTAAGATTTATTGTTGACATGGTTAGTTATAATCTTGGATGAAAACCTGGGTGCTACTTAATCTTATTTATGTAAACAAGAGCAAAAGAGTTCGTAAAAGGTTTTCTTTTTCACTTTCAGTTTATCAACTGAATTGCTTGAGGACAAGCAAAGTTTTAAGCTTGGGGGAGTTGATAGGTCTCCGTCGTATCTACTTTTCCTAATACTTTTCCTCTTGTTTTGGACTCTAATTTGCATTGAACTAAAACCTAATCACTCTTTTTCTGAACAAATGACTACTCTTACAACAAAATAGAAACCTTGAACACAAGACTCTTGCGAGCATTCAAGAAAGTGTGGTTGCTCACAGACAACTAGTGAACATGTGACTACTCTTACAGCAAAACTAGACCCCTTTTCTGCTAAACATATGCCTACATTTGCAGCAAAACTGAAACTTGAATACAAGAATGTATTGTGCGCATTGAAGAAAGTGTGGTTTCTCACAAACAACTAATGAAATAGTGTTTCTCTATGTATTTATTAGTTGTTAGAAGGGATAGAGATGAATTGGTGGAATCGTTGTTTATTGCTTAAGCCTCGTGGGCATATATATAGGAGTACAATGACCAACTTGGAGTACAAGACAAGGCAGGAACAAATCCTAGTCTATCCTATACTTCCTAATAATCATAATACTCAACATCCCCCAGTAGTCACAATGGCAGTGACGCAAACGGTGAGTGAGGGAGTCCTGGATTATGGGGTCTCCGGACAGCCGGACTATATCCTTTGGCCGGACTGTTGGACCATGAAGATACAAGATTGAAGACTTCGTCCCGTGTTCGGATGGGACTCTCCTTGGTGTGGAAGGCAAGCTAGGCAATACGGATATGTAGATCTCCTCCCTTGTAACCGACTCTGTGTAACCCTAGCCCCCTCTGGTGTCTATATAAACCCGAGGGTTTAGTCCGTAGGACAACACACAATCATACCATAGGCTAGCTTCTAGGGTTTAGCCTCTACGATCTCGTGGTAGATCAAGTATTGTAGTACTCATATCATCAAGAACAATCAAGCAGGACATAGGGTATTATCTCCATAAGGAGGGCTCGAACCTGGGTAAACATTGTGTCCCCTGCCTCCTTTTACCATCCGCCTTAGACGCACAGTTCGGGACCCCCTACCCGAGATCTGCCGGTTTTGACACCGACATTGGTGCTTTCATTGAGAGTTCCACTACATCATCATCATAAGGAGGGATGGATAGTCTCATTGTCAAGGACAACATCACCTCTGGGGAGCCCTGGCTATAGGCCAAACTCTCCGAATAGGCGGCTTCATCATGACCACCCGCTCGGCCGCTGCGCCGACGATGACTTCTCGGGTCATCGAAAATAGCCTCCACATCGGCTCGAAATTCGCCGAGCAGATGGATCCAATGGAGCTCTCCTCTTTGAACGAGCTCTTGGATCGCATTGCCGCTCTGGGAGTCGCTACGGACTATGACCGGATTGGGCTTAAACCCGACCAAAGGGAGATTAAGTCTCCGACGGTCACCCATCAAATAGCGGTGGTGGAGGAGCAATGCGGCGATTCTCCCTCTACCCTGAGGATGAACTATGTCCAGATTCCCGAGCACTCCTAGCCGGATACCTGCTCACGGGAGGACATCGCCCTAACCCTGAACCTAGAATCAGGTCGCATACCGAACCCGCGGGGCAACATCACGGAGCCCGAACTTCCAAGATCAGAAACTCCCCTGCCCCAAGATCTCAGATTGGGTCAAGGTCTGGACTTAAATCCACCCACCCACCCAGATACAAGCGATTTTTCCCACATTAGGCAAGCGCCCCAAGAGACAGTACATCACTATTGGGCCAGATTCCTCCTTGTAATGAACAAGGTCAAGGACTGTCGCGAGGAAGACGCAATTTCGTCCTTTTGCAACAATTGCACGGACAAGGGAATCCTCAACGCCATATGTCGCCGTGACATAGGACACTTCGCTGACTTGGCGGCCATAGTACGGAAATATTGTGCGATGGAAAGCGCCTGGAAAACCCAAACACAATTTTGGGATAATCCTACTCTGACCAAACCCCCTGTCCGTACTAAAAGGGTGCACTCTCATAAGTCGCCCAACTCAATTACAAAGAAGCAAAATCCCACTACATGGCGTGGAACCGTATTGGAGGGATGGCTTAACGGGCCCTGCAAAATTCATAGTACAGCGGATACCATATCAACACATAGCGTTAGAGCATGTTGGGTACTCCGGCAGGTGGCCAAGAGAGGTGAGGATCTCCTCATCCAAAATACCTCAGAACACCTTCCCGTGGATAACAATACGGTATTGATGGTATTCGAGACCTTCGCCTCAAATAATAGGCATAAGCGAGCACTCCACAGCCTTGCCGAAGTCTGCCACGTGGCAACAATAAATCCATGGAGCGACACGGCTATTACCTTCAATGCCAGTGATGAACCTAAATTCCGAACAGCCCGAGCACCATCCGCTTTGGTCCTCAGTCCAATTGTGGATGGCTTTCGCCTCACTAAAGTGCTCATGGACGGCGGCAGCAGATTAAACCTCATTTATGAGGAGACTCTTCAAAAAATGGAAATAGACAGCAACCGTATTGAGCAAAGCAGCACGACCTTCCGAGGAATCATCCCCAGTCGGGAGGCATGTTGCGCTGGGAACATCACACTAGATGTGGTATTCAGCACTCCGGAGAATTACAGGTCCGAAGAAATCACATTCCAAGTGGCCCCGTTCAGTAGAGGATACCACGCCCTTCTAGGGCGGGAGGCATTCACGATTTTTCAAGCCATACCCCATTACGGGTACATGAAGCTCAAAATGCCCGGACCCAATGGAATCATCACTCTAGCTAGTGATCCGGACATAGCACTCCGTGCCGAGAACAAAACAGCCGCACTGGCCCTCGAGGAATTATCCGAAGCCCTTGTGGCGGAGGAGTTAACCGCGCTGCGCTCCACAGTGGACAGGGACGACGTGATACTAGACAAAAGATCCAAGTCCACCTCCTTTAAACGAGCGGATGAAATAGTCAAATTCCAAGTCCATCCAACGGACCCCACAAAAACAGCATCCATTGGGGCACAGTTAAACCCCGCTGTAGACGCCGCACTACGGGAGTTCCTGCGCGAGAATTGGGACATATTTGCCTGGCATCCTTCCGACATGCCAGGAATCCCACGCAGGCTGGCCGAGCATAGCCTTAACATTCTAAAAGGATTCAAGCCGGTCAAGCAGACTCTTCGGCGTTTCTCCGAACCTAAGCGACAAGCCATGGGAGAGGAGCTAGCCAAATTACTGGAGGCCGGATTCATTAGAGAAATAAAGTATCCGGACTGGCTATCAAACCTGGTGATGGTGCCAAAGAAGGACAGATCCTAGCGCCTATGCATCGACTTCAAGGACCTTAATAAGGCTTGCCCAAAGGATCCCTTCCCCCTCCCTCGCATCGATCAAATTATCGACGCAACCGTAGGACACGACTCATTGTGCTTCCTCGACGCATACTCCGGTTACCAGCAAATTAAGATGGCGGAGTCCGACCAAGCCGCGATGGCATTTATCACCCCATACGACCCCTTTTGTTTTAACACAATGCCCTTCGGGCTCAAAAATGCCGGCACAACGTATCAGTGCATGATTCAGACATGTCTGGAAAAGCAGATCAACAAAACAGTGGAGGCATACGTCGACGATGTGGTCGTTAAAACCAGACACGTCGACTCCTTAATAGACGACTTGAGGCTCACGTTCGACAATCTCCGAACATACGACATTAAGCTCAATCTGGAAAAATGCGTTTTTGGCGTACCCGCCGGAAAGCTCCTGGGCTTTATCGTCTCCAGCAGAAGAATTGAAGCAAATGCGGCCAAAATTCGGGCTCTGTCGCAGTTGGCTATCCCAACTGACCTCAAGCAAATTCAGAAGTTAACTGGATGTGTGGCGGCTTTAAGCCGCTTTATCTCCCGATTAGGAGAAAAGGCACTACCCCTTTATTGCCTTCTTCGGTGCACCGAACACTTCGAGTGGACGGACGTAGCCACGGCTGGATTGGAAGAAATAAAAGTCATCCTGGCCACCAACCCAATCTTGGCCGCGCCAAATGTCGGCGAACCAATGCTATTATATATAGCGGCAACTCACCAAGTTGTAAGCGCACTGCTCGTTGTCGAACGAGAGACGGATGGACATAAATTCCCACTTCAAAAGCCGGTATATTATGTATCCACCGTCCTCACTCCATGCAAATCACGGTACCCACATTATCAAAAGATAGCATACGCGGTATTCATGGCATCCCTGAAACTACAACACTACTTTCAAGAGTGTTCAATTACGGTGGCCTCCGAAGTACCACTCAACGACATAATAAAGAACCACGATGCCATGGGCCGGATTGCCAAATGGGCTATCGAGCTCCTCCCGTTCAACATAACATATAAACCACGGTGAGCCATTAAGTCGCAAGTACTGGCCGATTTCATAGCCGAATGGACAGAAGCCGAACTCCCTAAAGAGTATGGCGCATACTCCAATTGGATCATGCACTTCGACGGCTCTAAAATGCTGGCTGGTCTGGGGGCTAGCGTCATCCTGACGTCCCCCACAGGAGATACAGTGCAATACGTGTCGGATTTCAGGTTCCGGCAGACCCTTGAGGTTCGAACACTGGGGTGCGCGCGGAGATTTCGCCTCCTACCTACCTGCTCCCCTCCGCCTCGCTAAGATCTAAGTTATGGAAAGAACAACACGAGAGACACAGGGTTTATACTGGTTCGGGCCACCGTTGTGGTGTAATACCCTACTCCAGTGTGTGGCATGGTGGATTGCCTCTTGGGCTGATGATGACGAACAATACAAGGAAGAACAGCCTCGCGAGGGTCTGCTCTTGGCTGGGGCGATAACTGCTGGGAGGAGTTCAGTCACCCTTCTCTCTCTCTCTCTCCGATTGTCGATGCCCCCCTCCCCTGGGGGTGGCTAGTCCTATTTATAGAGGCCCTGGTCCTCTTCCCAAATATCGAGCGGGAAGGGAGCCAACAATGGCGGGCTAATTTGAAGGGGGACAGCTAGTACCAGCTATCCTGACAAAAGTAGTCTTCACCTGCACAAAGCTCTGGTGGTGATGCCGTCTTGGGCTCCACAATGACCTCCTTCTTGCCGTCCTCCTGGTCCTGGTCTTGTTGCACCGAAACGGCAACCTTTGCCTGATGCCTCGGTACTCCGCAGCTGCGCTTGCCCCCTTTGCATCAAATAGGAAAGAAGGACACTGCGCGGGCTGGCACCCGCCTGGCACCCTTGGTCGTCATGGCTTGTGTCATGGGCACCTCGTGAGGTACCCCGCCTTGATTTCTCCGCCTCCTCGCGAGCCACCCTGATGAGGCTGTGCCTGAGGAAGCTCCGCGTCGTCCGCCCCGCAAGGCTTGGCCCCTCGCGAGGGTCTTGGGTCTGTGTTGGTGAAGATGGGCCGTGTTGGGCCCCCCCTTTGAGCCACGCCGCAGGCCGCAGGCAGGTAAGTCTGGGGACCCCCATTCCCAGAATGCCGACAGTAGCCCCCGGGCCCAAGGCGCGCCCGGTCTTGGCCATGCAGGGAGGCGAAAGGGCAAGAGCGAAGCGCCGCGGGCCCTAACAGCCTGCGGTCTTGGTCGCCGCGTGGCGGTTGATTGGACGTGGGCGTCTCCACTTCCCCATGGCACCTCGGCAACTGCACGGGTTGGACAAGTCCCTGCATGCAAAGCGGGTCATAATTACCTGCGATCGTGGGGGCCGTCAGTTGGCCCTCGCCAGCTATAAGTACGAATCGGCGCGCGCCCTTCCAGTTCATCCCCCCTTGCTTCTCCTTCTTCTTCATGGCCCCGTCGAGGAGGTTCTCGGACGCAGAGAAGGGGAAGGCCCGCCAGGTTGAGCCTGCCTCTCCCCCGCCCAAGCGCGGCCGAGGGCGCCCTCGCAAACATCCTGTGGCTACCACGGCAGCTCCCCGTGGCCGTGGAGGCGATTTTCAGCATGACGACGGGCAGATTGCTGCGGCCGAGGGGCGCGCTCCGGTCGCGCGTCCACCTAGGCCGCGCTTTCGCGCTGCAGAGGTGCTGCCGGAGTTCGTCGTGTGGTCGGCGGAGCCAACTAGCACCCGGCTTCCGCTTCCTCGCTTCCTCCTCGGCGACCTCCCGGCCGGCGCCCCGGGCGGCCTCTGGCTTCAGGCCAATGGCTGCTGCAGCCGGGACTCATGGGCTTCACTGGAGGTCTCCGCAGCCGGGAGCCTGGCCCTGGCCCGCGGTTGGCAGACGTTTGCCCGCGCGCGTGGCCTGAGCCGTCGCTGCACCCTGCACTTCAAGTTTGACGGCGATGCCACCCTCTATGTGAGGGTGTTTGGGGAAGATGGTCGCCGCGCAGGGTGCTGCCCCGAGGACGACGACCGCGGCCGAGAACCCAGCTCCAGCGATGATGGGGAGGACAACACTCGCGTGACTGGCGGCGCTCGGGGTTCCCCAAGCTTCTCCGGTTCTTCTTCAGGCGGCGACTCTTCCAGCGGTGGCAGCGGTCAGCTCCATGCCGTCGCATCTACTTGGGAGGTGGTAGCGTGTCCGCCCGCCGTCGCGCCCAGTGAAGCGCGAGAGGGAGTCTGCCTGAGCCCCGGAGGCAGCTCGAGTCTTCCCTGCAGGCCGGTGTGAGGCGAGCTGCACCTGATCTGTTCTTTCTTTTCCTTTTTCCTGCGTAAAAAAGACAGTAGTGTGGAGCCCCGCGGGGGCGTGTATGGGTTATTGCTGTTAATCACCATTTTGCTTCCGTTATCGTGCCTTCCGGCTATGTGCCCGCGTGTGGATAGTTCCCGGCCTCAGCCGTAGGGGGGCGACCGACCCAGGCCCTATGTTCGTGTCGCGATGCCCGTGGGGCACAGACTGGAGGGGTGCTCCTGTAATGGACCCAGGTCGTGAACCCTTTGAACGATTAGGACAGGAACACTCGCGAGGGCGCTCGGCTATCCCCCCCCCTCGCGAGGCCTTGCACAAGAGAAATCGAGGCAGGAGAGTGAAAAGTCAAAGAACCACAAGCCAAAGACGGCAACAACTTCAATAAAACTTCGAATGAGAAGGAACAAACCAACTGTGGAAAGCAAATGAAAAGCCGCGTCCGGCACCTAATCTAGTCTTCGACGTCTTCTCACCAGCGCAGAGCTAAGTGCTGCCACTAGGCGTGGGAGGGAGCCCCCTGGCCTGAGGCCGGCACTCCTGAGACTCCGGGGCGTGTACAGCCCCAACTCATTATTACGTGAGAGTGTCACGGGCGGCGAGCTTCACAAGCGTTGGCCTTCTTCACAGCCTCTGGGCCTTTTCCAAAACATGACAGCTTCACAGGCATTCGCCTTCTTCACAGGCTCCGGGCCTTTTCCAAAACGCGATAGCTTCACAGGCATTCACCTTCTTCACAGGCTCTGGGCCTTTTCCAAAACGCGACAGCTTCACAGGCATTCGCCTTCTTCACAGGCTCTGGGCCTTTTCCAAAACGCGACAGCTTCATAGGCATTCGCCTACTTCATAGGCTCTGGGCCTTTTCCCAAACGCGTAAGCTTCACAGGCATTCACCTTCTTCATAGGCTCTTTTCCTTTTTAGGGGTAGAACCTCCGGAGGTGCTGGATGTTCCATGCGTTTTGGACTGGCACCCCCTCCTGAGTCTCCAAGCGCGCGGAGCCGGGCCTGGAAACATGAACAACTTTGAACGGGCCCTCCCACATGGGAGAGAGCTTGTGCAGCCCCTCCCTGGAGAGAACCCGCCTGAGCATGAGGCCTCCTACCTCGAGAGTTCTGGGGCGGATTTTGCGGCAGTGATATCGCCGCAGTGCTTTTTGGTACCTCGCCGCTCGCAGCGCGGCTTCTCGGCGACGTTCCTCCCCCAGCACGAGGTCCATCCCCCGCATGGTGTCCTGCTGCGCCTCGTCGAACGCCAGGACCCGCGCGGAGCGACGTCTGACCTCGTGAGGGAGGACCGCTTCGGCTCCGTAGACTAGGAAGAACGGGGTCTCTCCAGTCGGCTTGGTCGTGGTTGTGCGGATGGACCACAACACGGACTGAAGCTCGTCGTACCAACCTCTGCCGCAGGCCTCCAGCTTCTTCTTGAATGTCTTGGTCTTGAGGCCCCTCAGGACCTCTGCGTTGGCTCGCTCGGCCTGGCTGTTGCTTCGGGGGTGCGCCACCGAAGCGTAGCATATCTGCGTTCCAAGGTTAGCACAGTATGTTTTGAAGAGGTTACTGGTGAACTGCGAACCATTGTCCGTGATGATGCGGTTTGGCACCCCGAACCGGCTCACGATGCCCTTGATGAACTTGACCGCGGAACCCATGGGAATGGTGCGGACAGCCTCTACTTCAGCCCACTTGGTGAACTTGTCCACGGCGACGTAGAGGTAGCGGTAGCCCCCTGGCGCCCGAGGAAACGGGCCCAAGATGTCCAGCCCCCAGACTGCGAATGGCCACGAAAGGGGTATAGTCTGCAGGCCTCTTGCTGGCTGATGGATCTGCTTCGCGTGGAACTGGCAGGCCTCACAAGCTTTCACTAGTTCGACGGCGTCATTGAGCGCGGTGGGCCAATAAAACCAACTACGGAACACCTTGCCGACGAGGGTCCGTGATGATGAATGATGTCCACAGTCTCCGCCGTGTATATCTTCCAGCAATTCCTTCCCTTGCTCCCTGGAGATGCAGCGCAGGGATACATCGTTTGGTCGCTTCCGGTAGAGCTCCCCATCCTTGATGCAGTATGCCGTGGCCTGGCGTGCCACTCGCTCCGCTTCCTCCTCCTTCTCCGGCAGGGTCCCTTGTGTTAAGTAACTCCGGAGCTCCGTGATCCAGCATCCCTCCTGAGGTTCCATCGTCAGGAGAAGGCGTGCTCCTGAGGCCGGGCCACAGGCCGGAGCTCCTGAGGCAGGTGGCTGGGGGAGCTTCTCCCGAGGCTGAGACGTGTTCGACAATGATGGCAGGGCTGAGGGCTTGAAGAGCCGCTCCTCGAAGACGCCAGGCTCCTGAGGTAACCGTCTGGACGCCCGTTTGGCGATGTCGTCGGCCTCCTGATTGGTGCCACGGGGCACATGCTACAACTCCAACCCCCAGAACTGCTTCTCCATCATGCGGACCTCCGCAAGGTAGGCTTCCATGTGCTCATCTTTCGGCTCGTACACCTTGTTGGAGAAATTGACAAGGAGCTGCGAATCGCCCTTGATGGTGAGGCGTTTCACCCCCAGGGCAGCTGCGGCCTTCAAGCCCGCTATTAAACCTTCATACTCCGCTATGTTGTTGGAGACCTTTTCACCTTGCTGGAAACAGAGCTGCATAGCATAGTAGAGCTTGTCCTGAGTGGGCGATATAAGCACCACCCCAGCCCCGGCGCCATGCCTGGAGAACGCCCCATCGAAGTACATGACCCAGCCTTCTGGCGCCTCGCTTCCCGGGGAGAGGGACCGATCCTCGTCGGCCTTGAGGCCTGGTGCCTCCATCCATTCTGCCACAAAATCCGCCAACGCTGCTCCCTTGATGACTCTGGTCGTGCTGAATTCGAGCTGAAATGCTTGCAGTTCTATGTTCCACTCAGCGACCCTCCAGCTGAGTTAGGGCTCCTGAGCACTCTCTCCAGGGGGTATGACGAGACGACCTTGATGGGGTGACCCTGAAAATAGTGCCGCAGCTTGCGCGAGGCCACCAGTAGCGCGAGGAGGAGTTTCTGAGGCATGGGGTACCGTGCCCTTGCATCCCGCAACACCGTGCTGACGAAGTACACCGGGTGCTCGACGAGGTTGGGTGCATCAGTGCTGGCGCCTCCCATCGGAGACCATGGCGCCTCTTGAGGTGATGAGGCCTCCTGAGGCTGGCCATCTAGGGGAGGGGCCTCTTCCGCCTCCGGTGCTCTCCTCTGCGGCGGCTGATCCTCCTCAGCCGCGGTGGCGGTTTCTGTGGGCCTTCCTTGTTCCTGTTCTGCCTTGTCCCGGGCTGCTGCTGCGGTTTTGATTCGACGCTCCTCTCTAACCGCCACCAGGGCTGCGCTGGCGGAGTACGGAGTGTTGGCGAGGTAAAGCACCAGGGGCTCTTGAGGGCGCGGAGCCACCATGACCGGTGGGCTGGTCAGGTATCTCTTGAGATCCTGGAATGCCTTGTCGGCCTCTTCAGTCCACTCAAAGGGCCCCTTTTTCTTCATTAGCTGGAAGAAGGGCAGCGCTTGTTCCCCCAACTTGGAGATGAAGCGCCCTAGCGCAGTCACGCGCTCAGTGAGCTTCTGCATTTCTCTGAGGGTCTTTGGTGGGCTCATGTCTTCCACCGCCTTGACCTTTTTCGGGATAGCCTCGATGCCCCGGTGGGACACGAGGAAAACCCAAGAGCTTGCCTGAGGGGACTCCGAACACACACTTCTTTGGGTTGAGCCATAGATTCACTACGTTGAGGATCGCGAAGGTTTCCTCCAGGTCTTGTATCAGGGTCCTGGCCTCCCGAGACTTTACCACAATGTCATCGACGTAAGCTTCAACATTCTTCCCGAGCTGCGGGCCCAAGGCGATGTGCATCAGCCGCTGAAAGGTCGCCCCTACGTTACGCAGCCCGAATGGCATGCATGTGTAGCAGTACACCCCACACGGGGTTAGGAAGGCTGTCTTTTCGATGTCTTCTACCGCCATCTTGATCTGGTGATACCCAGAGAAGGCATCCAAGAAGCATAGCAGGTCGCATTCCGCGGTGGAATCGACGATCTGGTCGATGCGCGGGAGCGGGAACGGATCTTGCGGGCATGCTTTGTTGAGGTTGGTGAAGTCGACACACATGCGCTCCTTCCCTCCCTTCTTTGGCACAACAACAGGGTTGGCCAACCAGTCCGGGTATCGGACCTCACGAATGACCCCAGCAGCTTCTAATTTGCGGGTCTCTTGGACGATGAAGGCCTGCTATTCTGTGGATTGCCGCCTGGCCTTCTGCTTCCCAGGGCGCATGTTGGGGCACACGTTGAGGTGATGCTCGATTACTCCCCTAGGGATCCCTGCCAACTGGTCAGGCTCCCAAGCGAATACCTTCTTGTTTGTGCGTAGGAACCCGACCAGGGCCTCCTCCTGCTCGGGCTCGAGGTTGGCGCCTATGGTGAAAGTGGCATTGGTGGACCCGTCCTCATCGATGGGTATCTGCTTGGTTTCTGCCATGTCTTGGGTGAACAACTGTTTCTTCTTGGCGGGCGCAGCCCCCTTGGGCTCGGGGGTCTCCAAGTCGGTGGGCTGTACCGACGCCGCCGTCTTGAAGGCGAGCTTGAGCACCCGCAGCGCGTCTCTGGTGTCCCCGTGCACGGTGAGGACACCGCTGCTCCCGGGCATCTTCATGAGGTTGTACGCCGGGTGCGTCGCAGCCATGAACTGGGCCAACGCTGGGTAGCCGAGGATGGCGTTGTAGGGGAGGCCGATGGGGGCGATGTCGAAGTCGACCAGCTCGGTGCGGAAGTTGTTGTAGGTGCCGAAGGTTACTGGGAGCCGGATCTGTCCCAAGGAGCTGGATGATCCGCCCCCAACGCCTGAGAAGGGCGGTTGGGTTGTAGCCATTCCAGAGGTATGCAGAGGAGGTTGAAGGCCTCGACCGAGAGCACGCCGAGGCCCGCACCGCCATTGATGAGAGTTCTGGTGACGGCCACCTGGCAGATGGTGGGGGTGCACAGCATGGGGAGCGCACCCGAGCAGGCCGAGTTGGAGGGGTGGTCCTCCGAGCTGAAGGTCTGGCCTTGGGGGCCGCCCAGTCCGGGAGAGCCCCCTGCCGTGTGGAAGCGGCGCTGACCCGGCGGATAAATGGCTTGACGTGGTGACTTGTAGGCGGCGCTTGCGAGCCGCCCAGGAGGGCTGCGACGACCGAGGGTGTTGGTGTAGCACGATGGGCGGGGAAGAGGCTGCGAGGCTCTTCCCAAGAGGCCACGGAGGCTGCCGGCAGGTGGAGCAGCCATGTGCGCGGAGCGCCAGTGAGGGCCATGGGGAGCCAGTTGGCCATGACCCTATCGTCACCTCCAGCTTCGAAGAGGGCCTCCTCGCTCGCCGGCAAGAAGGCCAGCGAATCTGTCGCGCCGCCGTAGCACGGCGGCATCGTTGGCTTGAACTTGTCTGGCCACCGTACCCGTTGCAGGGCTGGGGCCAGGGCTCGGAGCCCCCTGGCCCCCGTGCTAGCGCCGGCGGCCGGAGCGGGCGACGCGCTACTCATCGCGAGGCAGGCCGTGGCGGTGGTGGAAGAGAAAACTCTGGTGCACCCCTACCTGGCACGCCAAATATCGGATTTGGGGTTTCGGCAGACCCTTGAGGTTCGAACACTGGGGTGCGCGCAGAGATTTCGCCTGCTACCTACCTGCTCCCCTCCGCCTCGCTAAGATCTAAGCTATGGAAAGAACAACACGAGAGACACAGGGTTTATACTGGTTCGGGCCACCGTTGTGGTGTAATACCCTACTCCAGTGTCTGGCGTGGTGGATTGCCTCTTGGGCTGATGATGACGAACAATACAAGGAAGAACAGACTCGCGAGGGTCTGCTCTTGGCTGGGGCGATAACTGCTGGGAGGAGTTCAGTCACCCTTCTCTCTCTCTCTCTCCGATTGTCGATGCCCCCCTCCCCTGGGGGTGGCTAGTCCTATTTATAGAGGCCCTGGTCCTCTTCCCAAATATCGAGCGGGAAGGGAGCCAACAATGGCGGGCTAATTTGAAGGGCGACAGCTAGTACCAGCTATCCTGACAAAAGTAGTCTTCGCCTGCACAAAGCTCTAGTGGTGACGTCGTCTTGGGCTCCACAATAACCTCCATCTTGCCGTCCTCCTGGTCCTGGTCTTGTTGCACCGAAACGGCAACCTTTGCATGATGCCTCGGTACTCCGCGACTGCGCTTGCTCCCTTTGCACCAAAGAGGAAAGAAGGACACCGCGTGGGCTGGCACCCGCCTGGCACCCTTGGTCATCATGGCTTGCATCACGGGCACCTCGTGAGGTACCCCGCCTTGATTTCTCCGCCTCCTCGCGAGGCAGCCTGATGAGGTCATGCCTGAGGAAGCTCCGCGTCGTCCGCCCCGCGAGGCTTGGCCCCTCGCGAGGGTCTTGGGTCTGTGTTGGTGAAGATGGGCCGTGTTGGGCCCCCCTTTGAGCCACGCCGCAGGCAGGCAAGTCTAGGGACCCCTGTTCCTAGAACGCCGACAATACGTACTCCAAATACTATATACAGACTCCAATAACGCAGCCGAATACGAGGCCCTATTACACGGTCTCCGGATGGCAGTTTCCATGGGCATTCTATGCCTGGAGGTGCGTGGGGACTCAAACCTCGCAATATCCCAAATAAATGGAGACTTCGATGCCAAGGATCTGAAAATGGCGTCATATCACAACGCCGTCCTCAAAATGTCAGCTCGGTTCGAGGGGCTTGAATTCCACCATGTGGCTCGGGAAAACAACCAGGCGGCGGACATCCTTGCCCGGATCGGCGCCAAATGCGACCTTGTCCCACCTAACATCTTCTTGGAAAAACTGTTTAAGCCATCCGTGGTATGGGAAGGGGACACCGGCAACAATAGTCCAGACCCGGCCACAACACCAGATACCGAACACTCTGACACAATCAGAGGCTCTGCCATCGAAATAACACCTTCAGCTCATGTAATAATGGTCGTCATCGCCTCGTGGACAGAACCATTCCTGGCCTACCTAACCAGGCAGGAACTACCCGAGGACCAAAATGAGGCACGCTGCATAGTGCGGTGATCTAAAGCCTACAAGGTCCACGAGGGAGAGCTTTATAAGAAAAGCACTACCGGAGTCCTACAAAGGTGCATCTCTGAAGAGGAAGGGTGGAAGCTTTTGGCAGAAATCCATGCCGGACTCGGCGGCCATCACACCGCAGCCTGGGCCCTTGTAAGCAAGGCCTTCCGTACAGGTTTCTATTGGCCGACGGCCCGGGCAGATGCGCAGCATCTGGTCCAACATTGCGTCGGTTGCCAGCTTTTTGCAAACCAAAGCCATATGCCGCCTACGGCTCTCCAAACAATCCCCATTACTTGGCCCTTTGCGGTCTGGGGGCTTGATATGGTCGGACCCCTTAAAGGGAGAACCCATAAGAAAAAATATTTACTGGTCATGGTGGATAAATTCACCAAATGGATAGAAGCCAAACCTGTCAAAACAGCTGAATCCGGACCGGTGATAGACTTCATATCCGGGGTCGTACGCCGTTATGGCGCCCCCCACAGCATCATCACCGGCAACGGCACGAACTTTACAGATGATGAGGTGAAACTTTGGTGCAACAACATGGGCATCAAGCTCAATTATGCTTCTGTCTATCACCCGCAAACTAATGGTCAAGTCGAGCAAGTGAATGGTCTTATCATGAGCGGCATTAAACCCAGATTAGTGCGGTCCTTAAAGGAATCAAACACACACTGGGTAGAGGAGCTCGACTCCGTACTATGGGGGCTGCGGACCACGCCGAATCGCACTACTAGATACACACCGTTTTTTATGGTGTACGGTGCTGAGGCGGTTCTACCTTGCAACATAATTCATGACTCACCTCGAGTGTGCATGTACGAAGAACGAGAGGCCGAGCTCGATCGGCAGGACAGTTTGGACACCCTGGAGGAGGAACGCGACCTGGCAAAAGCCTGTTCCGCATTCTATCAGCAAGAGGCTCAAAGGTATCAAAGCAGAGAAGTGCGGGCCAAAACCTACAACGTTGGCGAACTAGTTTTACGCCTGCCGGAGAAGAAAAATAACAAGCTCAAGCCCAAATGGGAAGGTCCCTTCATTATTGACCAGGTTCTGACCGGCGGAGCGTACCATCTGCCGGATGCATCGGATAATCGACTCGAGCCAAACCCATGGAACGCAGCCAGACTCCGAAGATTCTACGCCTAGCGCCGGACTCTATGTTTTTCTCCTCACCTCCGTCAATTTTTTGCATATCTGTCTTTTCTCTCTTTCTCTTTTTTATTATTCTCTTCAAGGCCCTAAAAGGCTAAACTTGTGTCTTGGTTACACAATCTTGACGCGCTAGCCGCGCTCATTATACCTGGGGGCTTCTTATACAGAAGCTTAATCTGATTATTTTTCCGGGCTTTATGCCCCGCACATGTGTTATTCTTCCGCATGTACCTTTTTTCGCCATTATATGCATCGATATGACTTATGTTTTGGCCAAGCTGGGTTGCTTGGCTCTTGTATTTATGCCCTACGTTCCCGTTAATTCGGCTAGGCCATAAGGGGAGCACCTCTGCGATTGTTACTGCCGGGTCAGCCGGATGTGTACCTCAGACTGGGTGAAGCCGAAAGCTAGCGTTCTTAAGGGAATATTCGGTCGGTGAATAAAAGATGACTTTTATTTAATTTGAAACATGCCCCCAGATGTTTATAACCTGCATATCTTTTCATAGTTCGGACATGCACATTAGGGCATGCATACCCAGGGAAAGGAATCCCTAACGGAACTATTCTCCTTGGAAGATGTTTCTTACTACCCATGTAATATATCATAGCTAGTTGGTTGTCTGTTCAAGCACTTATGACCCCTACGCCTGGTCTCCATGCATACCCCAGTTTTTACATAACCGAGCGAGTATTCGGAGACACTCCGGACTATCGGGTCCTGAGGTCGAGGCGAAAAGGTCCACCATGACAAATGATTTACAATCCGGCTAGGGACATTACATATGTCACTTGAAGTACACAGTCACTGAGACTGATTAAATTCTCCTCTATACCATCCAACAGGCTGTCTAGCCTACAATCCTGTTGCGAATACTTTGTGGCTAATTCTACTTGATCATACACTAAACTAACGGGGATCTCTTTCCCATTGGGCCCCACAGGTCCGACCTCGGCCATGTGGTTTGGGTCCACTTTGGTATATCGCGTCTTCACCATAGCCTAGGCTTCCCTTGCACCTTGTCGGCAGGCTGATATCTTCCATAATCGGAAGCGCCTCCGCGCTCCCTTGAGCTTCTCTATAAGCTCCCCCATGCCTCCTGGCGGGGACGCGGATGGCCACAAGGCTTGGGCAATACCCTGCATCACCTGCCGAACTTGTTCGTGCAGTTGTGAGAGCTCTGGTAGAAGATCACCCGAAGACCCGGGCATCTCTTCCGCGGGATGACCCGTCAGCATACCTGCAGACATAACTCTATTAGCCGGCTTCTTCGCCTAACTCCTTTAAATGTTCGTTCAAGCACTTACTAAAAATGCCGCGCCGAAGCCGCTTATTCTCCTTCACGGAGTCCGCAAGCTGGGCTCAGACATCTTTCAGTTCCATGCCCAGCCGGATATTGGCGTCTTGGAGATTATTTTTCTCCTATCTGACTCGCGTAAGAACACGCTTGCCAGCATTTAGTTGTCGATCAGCACGTGCCGCATTCACCTCCACGGCCTCCGGATTCACTTCGGGGCCACCTGCAACATCTATTGTTAGATTTGCATACATGCCGCATACTACCTGGTACTCGTATTCTTTACCAGAGGGACCCTTCTAGAACTCCTTCAACGTGGCAACAGTGGCCCCTAGCTGGGCCTTGCACTCTTCCCGCTCTTGAGACAATTGGGAATTCTTCTCTGTAAGAACCTGCACAAATAATGATCCTTAAATCAGTTGCGTCAACTAATTCAAGTCTCAAGGGCTACTGATACATATAATCGTCAGATTTGCTTACCTGCATATCCCTTACATACTGGTCCGTGGCTCTGGCTAGACCATTTTGAGCAGCACGGATGTACGCATCCCCGAAATTGAAGGCATCAAATGCCTCTGGTGAGAAACAAGCGTCACGGAGTACGGCCCGGCGACGCCTGTGATTCATGGCGCTCTCCACTTTGGAATTTGTAGCGGATAGTCTGTCTGCATCCTCTTTAGGAGGAACATCCGGCGTCTGCCCCGCATTAGCTTCTGACTCTATGTCTGGCCCTGGAGCCCGACTAGTGGAGGCGTGATCGGCAGCCTCTCCGGATATAGTCCGGCGAGCATTTTTTCTACTAGGAAACATGGATGTCATTATATTTTAAGAAAGACGACAACCACAGAGCGAGGTTTTGTGTCATACCTATGCACCGGCGTCTCCGTCCTGACTGCCTTCCTTTTTGGCCTACCCGGCTTCGATGCCCCTTGTTGGCGAGTTGCTGCGGGTTCGGCACGGCGTCCCGAAGGCCTTCCCTGTAAAACACCATATGTGTACGGTAAGTGAAGTGCATGAAAGGAGATCCTTTTTGGGAGTTGGGACTTTGGTTTCTCTTACGTGCGATGCAGGGAGTAGTCCAGGATAGTCGGCCGTTATGGCCACCATGGCGTCATCGCAGCTCAATTGATAGAATTGCCTGTCTATCAGCTCCACAAATATGTCCGGATCCTCTTTGAGTTCGGGATCGAGGGCCCGGCCAGGGTCCTCCGGTTGTGGAGGTGGGCTGTTGACCTCCCTTACAGCTTTTCGCAGTTCCTGCCATAAAACGGCAAGGTGAGTATTTACAACAAAGAATGCGGGAAGGTTGGGAGTAAAGAGTTACAGCTCACCCAACTTGGAGGGTTGTACATGGAGAATCCATCCCGTGGCTTAATACAGGTGAACTCCTCTTCCTCTCCCTTGAACAACTCGGACAGAATCTTTGCTAAAGCAGCAGCGGAGTTCGGTCCCTTACGCCCGCAGCGGGTGGCATCATCTTCCCCGTTAAAACACCATAGGGGGTGCCCTCGATATTGAAGCGGCTGCACCCCCCGCATTATGCATATTGACATAACTTTGGTTATTGTCAATCCTGATTGAGCCAGCGCTTTAATCCGGCCCATCAGGTAAAGGACTTCTCCGTTGTCTTCCTCCTGGGGGCTCCGTGGGCGCCAACTTCGGCGTTTCTTTAGAGGAGCATTGTTGAACTCAGGAAGACCCTGTCGAACAGGGTCTGGAAGGGGGACGTCCTCCATGTAAAACCACTCCGAAGGCCAGTCTTCGGACGTCTTCTTCGGGGTACCGGACAAGTATCCGGTCTCGGCGATGCACCATATTTTGGCTCCGCCCACTTGATAAAGTGACCCCTCCTGTGTATGGGGCACAAGGCAGAATAGACTCTTGCATAGCTCGAAATGAGCCTCGCCGCCCAGAAACAGCTCACAAAGGGTAACATAACAAGCGATGTGTAATATGGAAGCAGGGGTGAAATTAGGCAACTGGAGGCCGTAAAACTCCAGGAGTCCGCGGAGGAATGGATGGATTGGAAATCCAAGTCCCCTTAGTAAGTAAGGGACAAGGCATACCCGCTCCCCCTTGGAGGGATTGGGGAAGCTCTCCGCTTGCTCCCCGCCATTATAGGTGGCGAGCCCGGTTCGGACGGGGACCATATACGCTGGAGGGAGAAATCACTGGGTCTGCAACTCTACTAATCGGCTGTGAGGGACGGAACACTTCTCCCAATCACCAGGCTTAGGGCTACGGGAGCGAGAGGAGGAGCCACGATGGCCGGCCATGATGGAATGGATTTTTCTGAGCGCACTCCGATGGATTCTCGCCGTGGGAGGATGGTGTGGAATGGATCTAAGAATCCCCATCCCTTTAATAGACGATTTATTTACCTGGCTAGGGGGCGAATGTAAAAACGCCCTAGCTCCTCGCATTCGCTCGACACGTGGAAGATAGCCCTTATTGGGCGCAGAAGCCAAGAAGTCCAACATTAATGGGAGCCGGACACTACTTAGCAGATATTCAAGATTTGGAGAAGAACCCGCCTTGCAATGCCGAAGACAATACTGCGCGCCGGACTCATCGTCATTGAAGCCTGGTTTAGGGGCTACTGAGGGAGTCCTAGATTAGGGGGTCTCCGGACAGCCAGACTATATCCTTTGGCCGGACTGTTGGACCATGAAGATACAAGATTGAAGACTTCGTCCCGTGTCCGGATGGGACTCTCCTTGGCGTGGAAGGCAAGCTAGGAAATACGGATATGTACATCTCCTCCCTTATAACCGACTCTGTGAAACCCTAGCCCCCTCTGGTGTCTATATAAACCGGAGGGTTTAGTCCGTAGGACAACACACAATCATACCATAGGCTAGCTTCTAGGGTTTAGCCTCTACGATCTCGTGGTAGATCAACTCTTGTAATACTCATGTCATCAAGAACAATCAAGCAGGACGAAGGGTATTATCTCCATCAAGAGGGCCCGAACCTGGGTAAACATTATGTCTCCTGCCTCCTATTACCATCCGCCTTAGACGCACAGTTCGGGACCCCCTACCTGAGATCCGCCGGTTTTGACACTGATAGTGAGACTGGAGAGGAATCTGAAGGTAAGCTGATAGACATCCCCCCCTAGTCGTTATGGTCGATGCATCACGGAAGTTGTGGCTAGAGTGGAAACCGACGATGTTGCTCAAGAAAGGAGATAGCCCTTTGTGCCGATGTCATTGCAGCTGAGAGCATAGGGGTGTGTAGCCGTGCGAAGAACGTCATGGTCGACGTCGAGTCGGGGTAGCCGGTGTTGAGGAAGTCACTATGGAGCCACGGGCGCAAGGAGGCGTTGAGTTAGCCATGGGCGCAATGGTGTCAAAGTAATGGTTTACCGAGAAGAAGACGTTGTTGATGAGGCGTCGCGCCGGGTTTGCCAAACCCGGGGACAAGTCGTAGATGAAGGAACGCGTCGGTGTTGTCAGCACTAGGCATGCGTAGATGAACAAAGACAAAGTTGACAAAGCGCTGCACCAGGCTTGCCAGGCCTGGGGACACGCCGTGGATGAAGGCACGCATCAGTGTTACCAACACCGGGCATGCGTAGACAAGGGACCTGCACAAGCTATACGCCATGTCGAGGTTCCGAAGTGGCCAGCAGAGAAGGAGACTCGACGACGGTTGTGGAGCCAATCGGCGTGGGGCTGATGTCACCCACGGTGGTCAGAGTAGACGAAGTGCTTGGGGAAGATGACGGCGACGCTGCCGACGAGCTGGTGCTGGACGAAGACGAAGGGGGTGGACGGGCGGCGGTGGCTAGGTTAGGAGCGCGGAGGTGATGCTTGAAGTAGGTGAAGAACCCGACAGCATGACAAAGGTCGGCATGGACGGTGGCGTTCCGTCATCAAGTGAGGCGGCGCGGTGCATACCACGGGAAGTCGACGCGCGGGGACGGTGGAGTGGACCCCGGGCCACGACGCTACAACCCGAAGGGGCGACACATCGGTAGCAGGTAGGTCGGGGCGATAGTGGGAAGACCTTGGGGCGGTGGCGGGGACCGCAGACCGCGGCGTTACGGCCCGAAGGGGCGGCGCAGCTGTTGGTGTCAAAACCGGCGGATCTCGGGTAGAGGGTCTCGAACTGTGCGTCTAAGGTCGATGGTAACAGGAGACAAGGGACACGATGTTTACCCAGGTTCGGGCCCTCTCTATGGAGGTAATACCCTACATCCTGCTTGATTGATATTGATGAATAGGAGTATTACAAGAGTTGATCTACCTCGAGATCGTAATGGCTAAACCCTAGAGGTCTAGCTTGTATGGCTATGATAATGAGTCTCTCCTATCCGAACTAAGTTCTCTGTTTATATAGACACCGGAAGGATCTAGGGTTACACAAGGTCGGTTACAAAGAAGGGAATCTACATATTCGGTCACCAAGCTTGCCTTCCACGCCAAGGAGAGTCCCATCCGGACACGGGTGCAGTCTTCGGTCTTCGTATCTTCACAGCCCATCAGTCCGGCCCATGGCCAACAGGCCGAACGCCCGAGGACCCCTTAGTCCAGGACTCCCTCAGTAGCCCCTGAACCTGGCATCAATGACGAGGAGTCCGGCGCGCAGATTTGTCTTCGGCATTGCAAGGTGAGTTCCCTTCTTTCCGAACTCCAAGACAGTCTTCGGTCGTACCGATGTATCTGGTCATGTAACCCACACCACACACAATCATAGAGAGAATATAATATCTTACGAATCCAATCTGCTGATAATTTTTTTACAATATGACATCACGTTGATGACCCACAAGTGTAGGGGATCTATCGTAGTCCTTTCGATAATTAAGAGTGTCGAACCCAACGAGGAGCAGAAGGAAATGATAAGCGGTTTTCAGCAAGGTATTCTCTGCAAGCACTGAAATAGTAGGTAACAGATAGTTTTGTGATAGGATAATTGGTAACGAGCAACAAGTAAAAAAGTAAATAAAGTGCAGCAAGGTGGCCCAATACTTTTTGTAGAAAAGGACAAGCCTGGACAAACTCTTATATGATATAAAGCGCTCCCAAGGACACATGGGAATATCGTCAAGCTAGTTTTTATCACGTTCATATGATTCACGTTTGGTTCTTTGATAATTTGGTATGTGGGTGGACCGGTGCTTGGGTACTGTCCTTACTTGGACAAGCATCCCACTTATGATTAACCTCTATTGCAAGCATCCGCAACTACAACAAAAGTATTAAGGTAAACCTAACCATAACATGAAACATATGGATCCAAATCAGCCCCTTACGAAGCAACGCATAAACTAGGGTTTAAGCTTCTGTCACTCTAGCAACCCATCATCTACTTATTACTTCCCAATGCCTTCCTCTATGCCCAAATAATGGTGAAGTGTCATGTAGTCGACGTTCACATAACACCACTAGAGGAGAGACAACATACATCTCATCAAAATATCGAACGAATACAAATTCACATGACTACTAATAGCAAGACTTCTCCCATGTCCTCAGGAACAAACGTAACTACTCACAAAGCATATTCATGTTTATAATCAGAGGGGTATTAATATGCATATAGGATCTGAACATATGATCTTCCACCAAATAAACCAACTAGCATCAACTACAAGGAGTAATTAACACTACTAGGAACCCACAGGTACCAACCTGGGCTTGGAGACAAGAATTGGATACAAGAGATGAACTAGGGTTTTGAGAGGAGATGGTGCTGGTGAAGATGTTGATGGAGATTGCCCTCTCCCGATGAGAGGAGTGTTGGTGATGACGATGGCGATGATTTCCCCCTCCTGGAGGGAAGTTACCCCGGCAGAACAGCTCCGCCAGAGCCCTAGATTGGTTCTGCCAAGGTTCCGCCTCGTGGTGGCGGAGTCTTGTCCAGAAAGATGGCTTATGATTTTTTCCTCATCGAAAGACTCCATATAGCAGAAGATGGTCATCGGAGGGCCACCAGGGGGCCCATGAGGTAGGGGGCACGCCCAGGGGGGTAGGGCGTGCCCCCCACCCTCATGGGCAGGGCGTGGACCCCCTGGTGAACTTCTTGCACTCGGTATTTTTTATATATTCTGAAAACGACTTCCATGAAGTTTCAGGACTTTTGGAGCTGTGCAGAATAGGTCTCTAATATTTGCTCCTTTTCCAGCCCAGAATCCCAGCTACTGGCATTCTCCCTCTTTATGTAAACCTTGTAGAATAAGAGAGAATAGGCATAAGTATTGTGCCATAATGTGTAATAACAGCCTATAATACAATAAATATCGATATAAAAGCATGATGCAGAATGGATGTATCAACTCCCCCAAGCTTAGACCTTGTTTGTCCTCAAGCGAAAGCCAAAATCAAAAAATATGTCCACGTGTTTAGAGATAGAGGTGTCGATAAAAATAAAATACGAACACGAGGGCATCATGATTATTCTTAGAACAACAACTTATATAATTCTTGTCATATGATCTCTTATGCTAGAGTAACAATTCAATCACAATTTCAAGTATGAATCATAAACTTCATTGAAAACTAACAAACTATAATCTCAGTCATTGAAGCAATTGCAATTTATCATAATATAGGAAAGAGTCAATATAAGAGCTTTTCAGCAAGTCCACATACTCAACTATCATATAGTATTTCACAATTGCTAACACTCACGCAATACTTATGGGTATGGAGTTTTAATCGGACACAGAGAAAGATAGGGGCTTATAGTTTTGCCTCCCAACGTTTTACCTCAAGGGTAATGTCAACAATAATAGTTCATGAAAACTCACATCCAATTAGCCATATATACCAGGATCTTTCTAACATGTTGTGCTTGCCAAAAGATAAAATGTAAAAAGGAAAGGTGAAGATCACCATGACTCCTATGTAAGGTAGGAGATGAAAGTAAAATATAGGCCCTTCGCAGAGGGAAGCAGAGGTTGTCATGTGCTTTTATGGTTGGATGCACGAAATCTTAATGCGAAAGAACGTCACTTTATATTGCCACTTGTGATATGGACCTTTATTATGCAGTCTGTCGCTTTTATTTCTTCCATATCACACGATCGTATAAAGCTTATTTCCTCCATACCAATCAATCATACATATTTAGAGAGCAATTTTTATTGCTTGCGCCGATGACAACTTACTTGAAGGATCTTACTCAATCCATAGGTAGATATGGTGGACTCTCATGGCAAAACTGGTTTAAGGGTGTTTGGAAGCACAAGTAGTATCTCTACTTGGTGCAAAGGATTTGGCTAGCATGAGGGGGAAAGGCAAGCTCAATCATGTTGGATGATCCATGACAATATAATTTATCTCAGATGTAAGAGAACATAACCCATTACATTGTCTTCCTTGTCCAACGTCAACTCTTTAGCATGTCATATTTTCATGAGTGCTCACAATCATAAAAGATGTCCAAGATAGTATATTTATATGTGAAGACCTCTCTTTCTTTATTACTTCCTATTAATTGCAACGATGACCAATACTATGTTTGTCAATTCTCAACAACTTTTATTCATCATGCTTTTTCTATGTGAGCTCATTACTCTCCATAATATCCATATGATCTCTTTAATTCTTTTTATTCTTTCTCTTTTCTTTTATTCACTCAAGATCATGGCAAAATAATCAACCCTTGAATCAACACTAATCTTTATTATATATAGCTCACGGACTCGATTACATAGAAGGATCATAAAGCAAAACTCACAACTAGATCATACTAAAAGCTTTATACTACTAGATCAAGATATTACCAAAAGGATCGACCTAAGAAAAACGGTAAAGATAGAAGTGATGGTGATACAATACCGGGGCACTCCCCCAAGCTTGGCAGTTCCCAAGGGGAGTGCCCATACCCATGTGATTATGTCTCCTTTGTTGGTGAAGAAGTTGATGGTTTTGTTAATGGCGTAGACTTGTCGTCCTTCTTCCAGGGCATAGGCTCACCATCATAGAAGGATGATCGAGTCTCCTGAAACCTCAAATCTGCAGCCAAACTCATCCTCTTGAATCTATATTCATACTCATAGTTTTGATTTTGCAGGTCATAGATCTGGGCTTGGAGGTGCTCGATTTTCTCATGAAGCTTGAAGATGGCCTCCCCAATGTCCTTGACGTCTAGATTGTGGTTGTTGGTGAACTCTGTGATCATAATGTGATTGGAATCGAGTCCACGCTCCACCATCTCCTGACACTTGAAAACTTCTTGCTCCAATGCCTCGAGCCTTGCCTCCGTGCTTCCGGTCTTCCTGGGCCCCTCAACATCGCGGATGTGCAACAACCCCTCACGCATCTCAATGGTTTGAGGATGTTTCAGCACTTCCGCGAGGTAGGGGTTGATGACCTTCTCGAAGAACTGGTCCTTGGGGGCACTTGAAGAAGACATGACGACCTGGATCTGTCAGAAAAACAGCTCGAAACAAAGACAGGAGATTTTTGCGTGATACGGGAGTCAAAACCTCCGGGAGATTATATAATGAATTTTTACCGACCAAAATATGTGTTCTGTAAGAAAACGGAGTCCGGAGAGCACACTAGGTGCCCACGAGGTAGGGGGCATGCCCAGGTGGTAGGGCGCGCCCTCCACCCTCGTGGAGGCCTCGTGTCCTTCCCGGACTGCTTCTTATTTTTCTATTTTTCTAAATATTCCAAAACAGGGAAATATTGCCATAAAAATTGTTTTGGAGTCGGTTTACTTACCGTACCACATACCTATTCCTTTTCGGAGTCTGAAGCGTTCCGAAAAGTGTCCCTTATGTATTCCTCCGGGGTTACAGTTTCAATAATATTGGTTTCAACATTTATAGGATTACCTAAGATATAATGTTTAATTCCTTGACCGTTCACCACCTTCGGATTTGTGCCTTTGAAGTTGTTGATTTTTATGGCACCGGAACAATAGACCTCCTCGATAACGTAAGGACCTTCCCATTTAGAGAGAAGTTTTCCTGCAAAAAATCTTAAACGAGAGTTGTATAGCAATACATAATCACCTACATTAAACTCACGCTTTTGTATTCTTTTGTCATGCCATCTTTTAACTTTTTCTTTAAATAATTTGGCATTCTCATAGGCTTGGGTTCTCCATTCATCAAGTGAGCTAATATCAAATAACCTCTTCTCACCGACAAGTTTGAAATCATAATTGAGCTTTTTAATAGCCCAATATGCATTATGTTCTAGTTCTAGAGGTAAGTGACATGCTTTTCCATAAACCATTTTATACGGAGACATACCCATAGGATTTTTATATGCAGTTCTATAGGCCCATAATGCATCATCAAGTTTCTTGGACCAATTCTTTCTAGATCTATTAACAGTCTTTTGCAAAATTAATTTGAGCTCTCTATTACTCAATTCTACTTGACCACTAGACTGTGGGTGATAAGGAGATGCAATTCTATGATTAACATCATATTTAGCAAGCATTTTACGGAAAGAACCATGAATAAAATGTGAACCACCATCAGTCATTAAATATCTAGAGACTCCAAACCTCGGAAAAATAACTTCTTTAAGCATCTTAATAGAGGTGTTATGATCAGCACTACTAGTTGGAATAGCTTCTACCCACTTAGTAATGTAATCAACAGCAACTAAAATATGTGTATATCCATTAGAGGCAGGAAAAGGTCCCATATAATCAAAGCCCCAAAAATCAAATGGTTCAATAACAAGTGAATAATTCATAGGCATTTCTTGACGTCTGCTAATATTACCAATTCTTTGACATTCATTAGAAGATAAGACAAACTTACGGGCATCCTTGAAGAGAGTAGGCCAATAAAAACCGGATTGCAATACCTTGTGTGCAGTTCTATCTCCAGCATGGTGTCCTCCATAAGCCTCGGAGTGACACTTGTGTAGGATCTGTTCCTTTTCATGCTCAGGTACACAATGTCTAATAACACCATCTACTCCTTCTTTATAAAGATGTGGGTCATCCCAAAAGTAATGTCTCAAATCATAGAAGAACTTTTTCTTTTGCTGGTATGTGAAACTAGGTGGTATAAATTTAGCAACAATGTAATTAGCATAATCAGCATACCATGGAGCAGTATGAGAAGCATTTATGACACTTAATTGTTCATCAGGAAAGCTATCATCAATAGGTAGTGGGTCATCAAGAACATTCTCTAGCCTAGACAGGTTGTATGCAACGAGGTTCTCAGCTCCCTTTCTATCACTAATATGCAAATCAAATTCTTGTAGCAAGAGAACCCATCTAATAAGTCAAGGTTTAGCATCTTTCTTTTCCATAAGATATTTAACAGCAGCATGATCAATGTGAATAGTTACTTTAGAATCAACAATACAAGGTCTCAACTTATCACAGGCAAATACAACTGCTAAGAATTCTTTTTCAGTAGTAGCATAATTTCTCTGAGCATTGTCTAGAGTTTTACTAGCATATTGAATAACATTTAGTTTCTTATTAACTCTTTGCCCTAGAATAGCACCTACAGCATAATCACTAGCATCACACATGATTTCAAAAGGTAAATTCCAATCAGGTGGTTGAACAATAGGTGCAGAGATTAATGCTTTCTTAAGTATTTCAAATTCTTCTACGCAATCATCATCAAAAACAAATGGTATATCTTTTTGTAATAAATTAGTCAGAGGCTGAGAAATTTTGGAGAAGTCCTTAATGAACCTCCTATAAAAACCGGCGTGACCAAGGAAACTTCTTATACCTTTGATGTCCTTGGGACATGGCATCTTTTCAATAGCATCAACCTTGGCTTTATCAACCTCAATACCTCTTTCAGAAACTTTGTGCCCCAAGACAATACATTCATTAACCATAAAGTGGCACTTTTCCCAATTCAAGACAAGATTAGTTTCTTCACATCTCTGCAAAACTCGATCAAGGTTGCTTAAGCAATCATCAAAAGAGGATCCATAGACGGAAAAATCGTCCATGAAAACCTCACAAATCTTTTCACAAAAGTCAGAGAATATAGCCATCATGCATCTTTGAAAGGTAGCATGTGCATTACATAAACCAAAAGGCATACGTCTATAAGCAAAAGTACCAAAAGGGCAAGTAAAAGTAGTCTTTGATTGATCATTGGCTGACACAGATATTTGAGAGAAACCAGAATAACCATCTAGAAAGAAAAAATGTGTATGTTTGGATAATCTTTCTAGCATTTGATCGATAAAAGGTAAGGGGTAATGATCTTTTTAGTAGCTTTATTTAATTTGTGGAAATCAATTACCATCTTATAACCTGTAATAATTCTTTGCGGGATCAACTCATCTTTATCATTGGGAACGACAGTAATACCTCCCTTCTTAGGGACACAATGGACAGGACTTACCCACTGACTATCAGCAACGGGATAAATTATACCTGCCTCAAGAAGCTTTAGTATTTCCTTTCTTACCACTTCCTTCATCTTAGGATTCAGCCGTCGTTGATGATCATGAACTGGTTTGGCATCTTCCTCCAAATTTATTTTGTGTTGACATAGAGTGGGACTAATGCCCTTAAGATCATCAAGAGTATATCCAACAGCAGCACGACGCTTCTTCAGAGTTTTCACTAATCTCTCTTCTTCAAGCTCTGAAAGGTTAGCACTAATAATAACAAGATATATCTTTTTCTCATCAAGATAAGCATATTTAAGAGTATCAGGTAATGGTTAAGCTCAAACACGGGATCACCCTTGGGTGGAGGAGGATCCCATAGGATTTCAACAGGCAAATTGTGTTTCAGGATGGGTTCCTGTTTAAAGAATACTTCATCTATTTCCCTTCTTTCATTCATAAACACATCATTTTCATGGTCTAGCAAATGTTGTTCTAAAGGATCACTAGGAGGTACGGCAATAGAAGCAAGACCAATAATTTCATCTTTACTAGGTAATTCCTCTTCACGGTGTTTTCTATGAAATTTAGAGAAATTAAATTCATGAGACATATCACCTAAACCAATAGAAACAACATCCTTTTTGCAATCTATTTTAGCATTAACAGTGTTCAAGAAGGGTCTACCAAATATAATGGGACAAAAGCTATCTTGTGGGGAACCAAGAACAAGAAAATCAGCAGGATATTTAGTTTTCCCACACAAGACTTCAACATATCTAACAATTCCAATTGGTGAAATAGTATCTCTATTGGCAAGTTTAATTGTGACATCAATATCTTCTATCTCAGCAGGTGCAATATCATGCATAATTTCTTTGTGTAAGTCATGAGGTATAGTAATAGCACCCATATCACATAAGCCATGATAACAATGATCTCCTATTTTAACAGAAATAACAGGCATGCCTACCAAAGATCTAGGTTTATCTGTAGCACAAGGTTTAGCAATTCTAGCAGTCTCATCATGGAAATGAATAGCATGCCCATCAATATTATCAGACAAGAGATCTTTAACAATAGCAATATTAGGTTCAACTTTAACTTTCTCAGGAGGTGTATAAGTTCTAATATTGCTTTTACGAACCACAGTTGAAGCTTTAGCATGATCTTTTATCCTAACAGGAAAAGGTGGTTTCTCAACATAAGCAGTAGGAACAATAGGATCATTATAAGTGATAGTCTTTTCTTCAACTTTAATAGGTGTAGCTACTTTTACTTCTATGGGAGGATGATATTTAAACCACTTCTCCCTAGGGAGATCAACATGAGTAGCAAAAGATTCACAGAAAGAAGCTACTATCTCAGAGTCAAGTCCATATTTAGTGCTAAACTTATGGAAAACATCGGTGTCCATAAAAGATTTAACACAATCAAACTTAGGTATCATACCTGACTCCTTACCTTCGTCGAGGTCCCAATCTTCAGAGTTGCATTTAATTCTTTCCAATAAATCCCATTTGAATTCAATAGTCTTCGTCATAAAAGAGACATCACAAGAAGTATTGAGCATGGTGTGATTGTTATCAGAAAGCCGAGCATATAAATTTTGAATAATCATTTCTCTTGAGAGATCATGATTGGGGCATGAATATAACATTGATTTAAGCCTCCCCCAAGCTTGAGCGATTCTTTCTCCTTCGCGAGGCCGGAAATTATATATATAATTGCGATCACGACGAACAAGATGCATAGGATAAAACTTCTGATGAAATTCAAATTTCAATCGTTTTTAGTTCCATGACCATGTATCATCACATAGCTTATACCATGTCAATGCATCTTCCTTCAAAGATAAAGGGAAGACCTTCCTCTTAATAACATCTCCAGGTACACCTGCAAGCTTAAATAATCCATAAACTTCATCCACATATATTAAGTGCTCATTAGGATGCGTTGTTCCGTCTCCTGAGGATTACCTAGCAGTTTTTTTATCATACCCGAAGGAATTTCAAAGCAGGCATTTTCATTTTCAGTTGGTTCAGTAGGTTGAGGAGCAATTCTTTGCTCTACTGGTCGGGGTGAAGATACCCCGAACAAGCCCCTCAGAGGATTACTTTCCATAGTAACAAGTGACAGTAAACTTCAGCACACTATATAAATTTTTCCTTACCAAATGCACCTACCAAAGGCGCTTCACACCCCGGCAACGGCGCCAGAAAAGATTCTTGATGACCCACAAGTGTATGGGATCTATCATAATCCTTTTGATAAGTAAGAGTGTCGAACCCAACGAGGAGCAGAAGGAAATGATAAGCGGTTTTCAGCAAGGTATTCTCTGCAAGCACTGAAATAGTAGGTAACAGATAGTTTTGTGATAGGATAATTGGTAATGAGCAACAAGTAACAAAAGTAAATAAAGTGCAGCAAGGTGGCCCAATCCTTTTTTAGAAAAGGACAAGCCTGGACAAACTCTTATATGATGTAAAGCGCTCCCTAGGACACATGGGAATATCGTCAAGCTAGTTTTCATCACGTTCATATGATTCGCATTCGGTACTTTGATAATTTGGTATGTGGGTGGACCGGTGCTTGGGTACTGTCCTTACTTGGACAAGCATCCCACTTATGATTAACCTCTATTGCAAGCATCCGCAACTTCAACAAAAGTATTAAGGTAAACCTAACCATAGCATGAAACATATGGATCCAAATCATCCCCTTACGAAGCAACACATAAACTAGGGTTTAAGCTTCTGTCACTCTAGCAACCCATCATCTACTTATTACTTCCCAATGCCTTCCTCTACGCCCAAATAATGGTGAAGTGTCATGTAGTCAACGTTCACAGAACACCACTAGAGGAGAGACAACATACATCTCATCAAAATATCGAACGAATACCAAATTCACATGACTACTAATAGCAAGACTTCTCCCATGTCCTCGGGAACAAACGTAACTACTCACAAAGCATATTCATGTTCATAATCAGAGGGGTATTAATATGCATATAGGATCTGAACATATGATCTTCCACCAAATAAACCAACTAGCATCAACTACAAGGAGTAATTAACACTACTAGCAACCCACAGGTACCAATCCCGGGCTTAGGGACAAGAATTGGATACAAGAGATGAACTAGGGTTTTGAGAGGAGATGGTGCTGGTGAAGATGTTGATGGAGATTGCCCTCTCCCGATGAGAGGAGCGTTAGTGATGACGATGGCGATGATTTCCCCCTCCCAGAGGGAAGTTACCCCGGCAGAACAGCTCCGCCAGAGCCCTAGATTGGTTCCGCCAAGGTTCCGCCTCATGGCGGCGGAGTCTCGTCCGGACAGATGGCTTATGATTTTTTTCCTCATCGAAAGACTCCATATAGCAGAAGATGGTCATCAGAGGGCCACCAGGGGGCCCACGAGATAGGGGGCACGCCCAGGGGGGTAGGCGCTCCCCCCACCCTCATGGGCAGGGTGTGGACCCCCCTGGTGAACTTCTTGCGCTCAGTATTTTTTGTATATTCTGAAAACGTAGTTTCAGGACTTTTGGAGCTGTGTAGAATAGGTCTCTAATATTTGCTCCTTTTCCAGCCCAGAATCCCAGCTGCCGGCATTCTCCCTCTTTATGTAAACCTTGTAGAATAAGAGAGAATAGGCATAAGTATTGTGTCATAATGTGTAATAACAGCCTATAATACAATAAATATCGATATAAAATCATGATGCAAAATGGACGTATCACACGTCTGCCCGGACACTATATCGAATCGTTTTGTCTGCCATCCCGTGTTTCGAGATGCGGTTTCCATTGGCACGTTTTGTAAAGCAGAGATCGTGTCCCCTTATTACGGGATTCTCATCATTACGGGCGTGGGTAACCCAACCGTGCCGTTTACACAGCCCTTGGGAATAGGCGAGTTTTAAGGCGAGCAGGAAGGCGGTTGATATTCGTGGCTTTTATAAGGGGATAAGGATTCATCCTCACTCTCCCCTGCCTTCTCCTTCCTCTGCCCATCCATTCTAGAGCTCTAGCGCCCAAGCCCTAGCTTCCCCCGCTGGAGAAAACACTCCAACCATGTTCGGACCTGGAGCTGGTGGCAAGTGGATGGCTTCTTCTGTCAAGAAGAAAGACATCAAGGAGCTTCGAGAGGCCTGATACCTGGCCAAGGAGATCCTTCACCGTCTCCCGGCCGAAGGACAGATCGTCCCTACCCCAGAGCCCCATGAGAGGTTTGTATTTCTCGCACATTTCATCCGTGGGTTGGGATTTCCTCTCCACCCATTTGTCCATGGACTGATGTTTTACTACGAGCTAGACTTCCATGATCTAGCCCCCAACTTTGTCCTCAACATCTCAGCATTTATAGTCGTTTGTGAGGCTTTCCTCCGTATCCCGCCTCACTTCGTCCTATGGCTGAAGACGTTCAATGTAAAGCCGAAGGTGGTGAGAGGCCAACAGGCAGAGTGCGGAGGCGCCATGGTGGGCAAGATGCCCAACATCACATGGCCCGAAGGCTCCTTTGTGGAGACGGTGAAGGGGTGGCAGTCGGGGTGGTTCTACATCACCGAGCCGCGCGACACCAACTGGGTGGCGGCCCCCGAATTTCGATCCGGAGCTCCGCTGTGGCTCACCTCCTGGCCAGAGAAGGGCCTCGCCTGGGGCTCTTCGAGCGAGCTGACTGGGCTCCATACGTGCGTTCAGAACATGATAACCAAGAGGATCAAACTCATCAATGTGATCCAGGTTATCCTCATTCGCCGGATCCTTCCGTGCTAACGACGGACTTGCTATTTGTGGGACTTCGATCCGGCCAAGCACCAAACGCTACTAGATCTCTTCGGCACAACGCACGAAGATATTTGGAAAGTGCTCTTCAAGGCCAGCGAGACACCACCGCCCACGACCGAAGATCGTGGGCTCAGCTTAAAGCGTCAGGCCAATTCGGTAATTTCTTTCATGTATTCAAGGTATAGCCTTTACTGGCATATTTTGGGGAGGAGTCTAAGCCTTCCTATCAATTTTTAGGCCTGGATCAACATAGCGGGGCGGATTAATTGTCCAGCTCCACTTCTCGAAGATGAGGAAACCCCACTCCTAACGAAGATGCTATTTTCGGCGCCTTATGATGTGCCAGAGAAGAAGGCCAAGAAGACGGCCAAAGGGAGAAGGAGTGGCCTTCGCCGAAAGGGTGCTTTGGACATGTCGTCCGAAGACGAGACTGACTCTTCGGTCGCTGAAGACAATGGCAAGGAGGAAGAAGAAGGCGGCTTCCCCCCGAAGGGGGGAAAGAAGAAAAGAGAGGCATCCACAAATCTAGAGGCAAAGGCGCCCAAGAGGGGGAAGGGCTCCCTTGCGGATAACTCCGCATGGGATGTCGAAAGCAGTCCGAAGCGAATGCCCCGGACCAAGCCTCGGGCTGCCTTGTAAGTACCAAAACCCTATGCACCTCCCAATACCTGGCCTTTCCAGTGTATAATATTAATATGTTTAAGCTATGCCATTACAGTCCGGCCCGTGATAGCTCCCCCGATCCTCGACAGAGGATTCGCTAGACTCAAAGGAGATGGCTAGCATGTCTCCGCCGCCCACTCATTCTGCCTCACCCAAGGGTGATGATGAGGTGGCATCCCAAAGGATCTTCCCAGACCAGGGGGAGGTTCTAGAAATCGTTAAGGTGGCGCTGCAGGATGACTCCTCGGCTGCCGGACATATGGGGGAAAAAGCCCCCATGGGGACTGGCAGTGGGGGCCAAGCTCTCTTCGGCCCTTAGCCGGATACCATTCCGGAGACCTACATGGCTCCGGAGTCTAGCGAACGGCCTTCCTCAAAAGAAGTAGGTGTGTCTGTTCCACTGATGACCTCTGTCCAACCAGAGGCACCGGACAATCTGCTGGAAGCGCTGCGAGGCGCCTCCATTGTGGATGAGCACCGTGTCCTTATGGGTACGGTGATCGAAAAGGCTCAGTCCGCCAAAAGCGGACTGACCGAGGCCTACACTAGCCTTTTAACAGGCTTTGAGGTAACAGTTGTAGAAAAAATATCACAATGTGGACAGTAGCCCCTGATGCTCTGTTCGGTGTCCGGAAAGGAAAAGCCGAACCGGGGATCAAAATAATTTTCGCATGAGTCTGACATAATATGTCTATGTGAATAAGCAGGCATCGCTGCTGGATGTTGCCGCTCACTCTGCGGAGGTCTCCGGACTGAAGCAGAACCTAGAGCGGGCCGAGAAAGAGCTCGGCCTCATGAAGAAGCAGCTGGAGGACAACAAAGGTATGCAGTAACATGCGTGTATGTTTAGAAAGGATGAATGGTTCGTGCTGACTAAAGTGCCATGAACTTTATTAGGGGCCACGACCGAGGTGGCGGCCCTAAAGAAGGCATTAGAGAAGGCCGAGGACAACACGGCCAAGGAATGCACCGCGCGCGAGAAACACGAGGCCCGGGTCGGCGAGGTTCAGCAAGAGCTCCATGACGCCGTCAAGAAGTGCGGGTCCGTGGAGCGTGATTCTAAGACGCAAGTGTCCAAACTTGCGAAGGCCCTCCAGAGCACGCAGGAGGCTCGAGCCGAAGCCCAGAGCGCCCTTCAGGAAATCTAGGCAGCCCGGAAGATCGCGGCGGGTAAGGCTTTCATTATGCAAAGCAAGTCTGTGAAGGAAGCGTTCCTTTTACTTACCTGAATTTGGAGCTCTCCAGGGGCATTTACGGATTTGCCGCGCAGCGTATCAGACGCTACCGAGTTCTATCGAGCCGAGGTGGGGAGTTCTATAGAGAAGCTGTTCTAGTCTCAATATCTTGTGTCCGAACATCCAGTGTCCTTCAGCAACCAGCTGAAACAGCTGGCCGAGCTGCACAAGGCGGCCGAGCTAGCCATGAAGGAGCTAATAGTCCGACTATGGCCTGCTGCGCCGATACCTAGCAGCTACTTCGGACTTGTGAAGCGGCTTGTTGATGCCTGCCCCCGGCTTGAGGTTATAAACCGGTCGGTCTGTATCGAAGGTGCACGGATGGCCTTTGCCCACGTCAAAACGCACTTGGCGAAGATGGATGCCAAGAAGCTAATAACCGAGGGGCCACCTGAGGGCAAGGAGCACCGCTGACCCGAGTTGTATTTTGATGGTGTCCTGGAGGGATCCCGCATTGTTGTGGATCACTGTGCGAAAGACACTATCTTTGAATGAATGTATGCGATCTCCCTCTGCCTTGTATGATAAAACAAAGTGTTTATGCAATATAATGCTTGTTATGTTTTTAAATTTTTACTTCTTGTGCGGCCGTGTTGTATGAAATCTGAGGGTTAACCAGTCGTCGCTTCTGCCCCCATGTAGGTAGTACGGGGGTGTTCGGGATGGAATATAAACAATCTTGATCCAATTAGATGGTCCTTGAAGGAGTTGTTTAGTGCAAGGAACCAGGCAACCAGACTATGCGGCTATAACGCCCTCACTTAGCCATAGGAGTGCGACAATAAAAACATGGGCGCAGCCCCTAGTATCTGAACTAGAGTGCTATAAGCGGCTGATCGGGAAGTACCAATCCTTCACGTAATGCGTAAGAAATCTCCAACGATTTGCAACCTCCGAACAGCTGACCGGCTCTTGCCGCATCATGACAGTCAGTTTTCGGCTTTCTCTACTGAGGTGCTCCTTTGGATACACCAAGGCACAATCGCAGTAGTTCTCCCTTTACTACCTTAGCTGATATAGCGAAACGTAAGGTAGCAAGCATAGGAGCCGGGCAACCCAACTATTGACCAAAGACATGATTCAGAGCCAATGCATATAATGCTAAATTCGGGGTGCCGAGCTATACTTATAAAAAGTGTTCGGACTTTTGTTGCCGTAATGTGGGGTGCTATGAAGCCCCTGGCAAGCATCGAGGGTACCAAAGTGTATAGGTGCTATCTGATAGGATTATCCACAGGGGAGCTGGAAAAAAAAAGAAAACAGAAAAGGTACGAAGGTAAAAAGCTGGAGTCCTACAACTCCAGTTGAGGGAGTCCTGGACTAAGGGGTCCTCGGGCGTCCGGCCTGTTATCTATGGGCCGGACTGATGGGCTGTGAAGATATGCAGACCGAAGACTGTACCTGTGTCTAGATAAGACTCTCCTTGGCATGGAAGGCAAGCTTGGCGAACAACAAATGAAGATTCCATCTTATGTAACCGACTCTATGTAACCCTAGATCCCCCCGGTGTCTATATAAACCAGAGGGTGTAGTCTGAAAAGGATATACCCAATACCTTAGTCATACAGGCTAGACTTCTAGGGTTTAGCCATTACGTTCTCGTGGTAGATCAACTCTTGTAATACTCATATTCATCAATATCAATCAAGCAGGACGTAGGGTATTACCTGCATCAAGAGGGCCCGAACTTGGGTAAAACTTCGTGTCCCCTGTCTCCTGTTACCATCAACCTTAGACGCACAGTTCGGGACCCCCTACCCGAGATCCACCGGTTTTGACACCGACATTGGTGCTTTATTTGAGAGTTCCTCTGTGCTGTCGCTGAAAGGTTTGATGGCCCCTTCAATCGTCAATAATGATGTTGTCTACGGAGAAACTTTCCTCCCCGGGCAGATCTTCGTATTCGGCAGCTTCGCACTGCGGGCCAACTCGTTTGGCCATCTGGAGCAGATCGAAAGCTACGCCCCTGGCCATCAAGTCAGATTTGGTAGCTTGAACTACGTCGCGGATATCCATGGAGACTTGATCTTCGCCGGATTCGATACCGTGGTGGCCGCTCCCGGTCACCCTGATGATCATGACCTAAATCTGTCATCGGGCTACATCCAGGAGATCGCTCCTGTAACCGCTCTGGCCCTAGAGCCGGGGCAGGCTGCGCCATCCAAATATGGGAGGATTAACCCCACCTCGGAGGCCGCAGACTCCACGGCGTCGGAGCCGCACATGGACCTGGTCTCACACGATGCATATGCCACCGGAATGCCAGACTCGTCTCCGGCCATAGGTTCCGAACCGCGCGAGCCCATGGACGCCGAGCTTGATCGTTTATCATTCTTCAAATTCAGCGCCGCGGACATCTTCCAGCACTTGCCTTTGGGCGATGTGCTAAACTCATTAAAAAACCTGTCCTTGGCGGAGGACTCTCAGCCGAACTATATCCGGCTTGAACTAGGGGCTCACGATGGAGAATTTTACTTCCCACCCGCCACCCACTTTGTAGCCACAATCGAGGATTTGACCGACGAACTTGATTACGACTCCGAGGACATCGACGGTATGGACGACGATGCCAGAGAAGAAGAGGCCCAGAACCCGCCATTCACCGGACGCTGGACGGCCGCTTCCTCGTATGACGTATACATGGTGGATGCACCAAAGGAGAACAGCGGCGACAATAAGGAAGACCCAGTTGAGGATAAACCTTCTGAAATACAGTCCAAGCGCCGGCGTCAGCGGCGCTGCTCTAAATCATGCCGCAGTAAAGACAGCAACACCGGCACAGGAGAAGATGATACTCCGGAAGGTGCCGAAGACAACGAAGACCCCGTCGATAAAGCAAACGAACAAGATGAACGGGAAGATGAGCAAGTTAGCCCTGTTAAACAGGCCACGCACGAAGATTCGAAAGACGATAACTACCTCCTGCTCTCCAAAGATGAGGTGAGCCTTGGCACCGAAGATTTCATCGTGCCCGAGGAACCTCTTGAGCAGGAGCGCTTCAAGCGCCAGCTAATAGCCACGGCAAGGAGCCTGAAAAAGAAGCAGTAGCAGCTTCAAGCTGACCAAGATCTGCTCAATGATAAATGGACTGATGTCCTAGCAGCCGAAGAGCACGGCCTCAAGCGCCCAACCAAAAGCTACCCAAAATGCAAATTGCTACCTCAGTTCGACGAGGAGGCGCCGGAGTACATACCACCATCGCACAATACGGCCGACCGACCACCATGTGGTCGGGACAGAACGGCAACTCATGCCGAACACCAGCCCGCCCCGCCTCATCACTTAGGCAGAGGTAAATTAGCCCATGGCCATACATATGACCTACGGCAGAACCTAAATAATAAAGCAGGACATACAAGATCAATCTACGGATCGCGAGCACGCGCCTCGACACGCAACCACGACCACCTATTCGGACGTGACAAACCCTGTCGTGCGGGGGCCGAACACCGCAGACGGACTCTATCAGAGCTACTTCGCGATACGGCTCGATATAGAGGCCCCGCATACCCTCATTGCTTCACTGATGAGGTCCTGGATCACGAATTCCCCGAAGGATTCATGCCCGTGAACATAGAATCATATGATGGAACCATGGACCCCGCGGTGTGGGTCGAGGACTTCATTCTCCACATCCATATGGCCCGCGGAGATGATCTCCACGCCATAAAATACCTCCCTCTAAAACTCAAAGGGCCAGCTCGGCATTGGCTAAACAGTCTACCTGAAAATTCCATCGGCAGCTGGGAGGACTTGGAAGAGGCTTTCCTCGATAACTTCCAAGGTACATATGTTCGACCTCCGGACACTGATGACTTAAGCCATATAGTTCAACAGCCCGGAGAGTCCGCCAGGAAATTCTGGACAAGGTTCTTAACTAAAAAGAACCAAATTGTCGACTGTCCGGACGCCGAAGCTCTAGCAGCTTTTAAGCATAGCATCCGCGACGAATGGCTCGCTCGCCACCTCGGCCAAGAAAAGCCAAAATCCATGGCAGCCCTCATGGCACTCATGACCCGCTTTTGTGTGGGCGAGGACAGTTGGTTGGCCCGTAGCAAAAACAATGCAAGCGATGCCGTCACCCCTAAAGTTAAAAGCAACAAAGACAAGACTCGACGCAATAGATACAAGCACCGAAACAATAGTGACAACACCGATGATACGGCGGTCAACGCCAGATTCAGCGGCTCTAAGTCCGGTCAGCGGAAGAAGCCGTTCCAAAAGAACAATTCAGGCCCATCCAGCTTGGACCGCATACTTGATCGTCCATGCCAGATTCACGGCACCCCCGACAAGCCTCCTAATCATACAAATAGAGAGTGCTGGGTTTTCAAACAGGCCGACAAATTAAATGCCGAGAACAGGGAAAAGGGATCGCAAAGCGAGGATGATTACGAAGAGCCATGACAACCGAACACAGGGGGACAGAAGAAGTTTCCCCTCAGGTCAAAATGGTGAACATGATATATGCTACCCACATCCCCAAGAGGGAGCGCAAGAGTGCGCTTAGGGACATCTACGTGATAGAGCCAGTCGCCCCAAAATTCAATCCATGGTCGTCATGCCCGATCACCTTTGATTGCCGGGATCACCCAACCAGCATTCGTCATGGAGGCTCAGCCGCACTGGTCTTAGACCCAATAATTGATGGGTTCCACCTGACTCGTGTCCTCATGGACGGCGGTAGCAGCCTCAATCTGCTCTATCAGGATACAGTGCGAAAAATGGGCATTAACCCATCAAGGATCAAGCCTACAAAGACCACCTTTAAAGGAGTCATTCCATGCGTAGAGGCCCGTTGTACGGGCTCAATCACATTAGAGGTTGTCTTCGGATCTCCGGACAACTTCCGAAGCGAGGAGTTAGTCTTCGATATCGTCCCAGTCAGTGGCGGATATCATGCACTACTCGGGCGAACTGCGTTTCCTCGATTCAACGCAGTACCACACTATGTTTATCTCAAGCTCAAGACGCCTGGCCCACGCAGCGTCATAACAGTCAATGGCAATACGGAACACTCTCTCCATACAGAAGAGCACACAGCTGCCCTAACAGCAGAAGTACAAAGCGGCCTTCTCAAGTAGAACCTTCATTTGGCTGTCGAGCCCTTGGACACCCTTAAGAGGGTCCGGACTACTCTGCAGCAGGAGAGCTTGGCTCGTCAGGAGCTCGACTAGCAATCCGGCCTCCGTCTCAGTCCCAATCAAGCGGTGGCCTGCGTGCCGCGCATACATAACTATGCACTCAAAATTCCATGGGCATCGACGGAGGCATATCTAGCTTGTGATCCACGGCACGGCTCAGCCGACATCAGATACACACATACTTTCACTTTTGCTTGTTTTATTTTAGGTTTAAATCCCACAGACCCCATTGGGTGGTCTGGTTATCAGCCCTCTGGAAGGATAAACACACCAAGCTGGCGAGGAGCACAGACATACAGGGACTTTTTAGGTGATTCCGTTAACGATAACTCTATCTGTCTTCCAGGACCCACTTGCAGCTCTTCCCTGGTTTTGGCATGTTAAATAGCATGTTGCTTATTGCACTACTTGTATCAATGCACCTTGACATACTAATTACATTACAGTGAAAACAGTTTGTAGCTGGAGCTGTAGGATCCCAGCTTTTTACCTTTACATCTTTTCTGTTTTCTTTCTCTCTTTTCTTTATTTTTTCAGTTTTCGTGTGGATAACCCCATCAGGTAGCACCCGTACACTTTGGTACGTTTTGATGTTTGCCAGGGGCTTTATAGAACCCCACATTACAGCAACAAAAGTCCGAACACTTCTTGTAAGTATAGTTCAGCACCTCGAATTTAGCATTATATGCATTGGCTCCGAATCATGTCTTTGGTCAATAGTTGGGTTGCCCGGCTCCTGTGCTTGCTATCCTACGTTCCGCTACATCGGTAGGGTAGTAAAGGGAGAACTACTGCGATTATGCCCTGGTCTAAACCAGATGAGCACCTCAGTAGAGAAAGCCAAAAACTGACTGTCATGATGCGGCGAGAGCCGGTCGGCTGTTCGGAGGTCTCAAATCATTGGAGATTTTTCTGCATTACACGAAGGATTGGTACTTCCCAATCAGACGTTGACAGCACCCTGGTTCGTATACCAGGGGCTGCGCCTATGTTTTTTATAAAACTCCTATGGCTAAGTGAGGGTGTTCAAGACGTATAGTCTGGTTGCCTGGTTCGTTGCACTAAACAACTCCTTCAAGGACCATATAATTGGATCAAGATTGTTTAGATACCATCCCGAACACCTCCGTACTACCTACGTGAGGGCAGAAGCTGACGACTGGCCAACCCTTATATTTCATACAACACGGCCGCACAGGAAGATACAATTAAAACCTAATAAAAATCATATTACACAACGGCTTTGTTTTCATCATACAAGGCAAAATATGAATGTATTTATTCAAGAATAACATCATTCCTGCACTGCGTTGCTACAAGTCGAGATCCCTTGAGGACATCCGTGAAATATCGCTCGGGTGTGCAGTGCTCCTTGCCCTCCGGCGGCCCCCGGGCCACCTCGACAGCATCCATCTTCACCCACCACATCTTGCAACGAGCGAAGGCCATGCGGGCACCCTTGATGCAGACTGGTCGCTTGACGATGTCTAGCCGCGGACAAGCCTCCACCACCCGCTTCATGAGGCCAAAATAACTGCTAGGTATAGCTTCGGCTGGCCATAGTTGGATTATGAAATCCTTCAGTTCGGCCATCCTGTGCAGCTCGACCAACTATTTCAGTTGATCGGCAAAGGCCACCGGATGTTCTGGCACAGCATACTGCGACCAGAACAGCTCCTCCGGAGAATCCCCTTCCCTGGCTCGGAAGAACTCTGCAGCAACGGATACACTACGCGGCAGATCCACAAAAGCCCCTGGGCAACTCTGAATCCGGGTTAGTAAAAGGTACTTCCTCTTCGCATACTTGCTTTGCATATTAAACGCCTTACCCGCTGCTATCTTCTTCGCCTCCTGGATCTCCTGGAGAGTGTCCCGGGCCTCATTCTGTGCGGCCTCCGCGCTCTGACGAGCTTTGGTAAGTTCGGCCTCTCGAGCCGACGCCTCGCGCTCCAAGGCTTCACACTTCTTCACCATATCCTGGAGCTCCTACTGGACCTCGCCGACCCGGGCCTTGAGCTTCTTACGGGCGGCTTGTTGTTGGATAGCCTTCCCCTCGGCTTCGGCCAGGGCCTTTCTCCGGGCCTCGACCTCGGTCGTTGCTTCTATACAAATCATGGCATTTTGGTCATTGCATATCATTTTCTTCTTTTCAAATATATAACAGGTTATTGCTTACCTTGCTTCTTCTCAAGCTGCCTCTTCACTTGGCTCAGATCTTCCTCGGCCTCCGCCAGTTTCTACTTCAGTCTGGAGACTTCGGAAGTATGCGAGGCCGCGGCCAGCAACGACGCCTGTATTTAAGAAAAAATTAGGTAGTTTCCTGGCATAGGAGATTGATCCTCTGTCTAGTTTTTTCTTTCTGAACACCGGACAGTGTCTTAGGGGCTACTGTCTACATTGGGATTCTCTCCTTTTGGCGTCACTTACCTCAAAACCTGTCAACAGGTTGCCACAGGCCTCGGTTAGTCTGCTCTTGGCGAACTGGACCCTTCAATCACCGTGCCCATAAGGACACGGTGCTCCTCCATAATGGAAGCGCCTCGCAGCGCTCCCAGCAGACTATCCGGTGCCCCTGGTTGGACAGGGGCCACCGGCGAAACAGGCATCCCCCCCTTCTTTCAAAGGAGGGTGTGTGCTGGATTCCGGAGCCGCCTCGGTCTCCGGAATGGAGTCCGGTTGAGGGCCGAATTGTATACGGCCCTCCCCGCCAGTCTCCGGGGGAATTGGTTCCCCTTGGTGTCCGGCGATGGAGGTTTCTCCTTTGGGCGCTTCTTGATCCTCTCCCCCCGCTGGGAACAGTCCTTCGGGACAGCACCTCCGCATCACCCCTGGTCTTGGGGGAGTGTGCGGCTGGCGTGGAGTCGCTGGCCATCGCCTTGGAATCCAGCGAGCCTCCTGACGAGGATCGCGGAGGGCTATTGTGGGCCAGACTACAATAACATAACCAATCATCTCAATACAATGAGGAGGGGAAACTTCATGGGCGGATAAGGTATTAGCACTTACGACGTGGCCCGGGGCTTAGCACGAGGGCGTCTCTCCGGACTGTCGTTGACGTCCCATGCGAAGTTATCCGCGAGGGAGCCCTTCCCCCTTTTGGGCGCCTCCACCTCCAGAGTTGTGTTGGCCGCCCTCTTCTTCCTCCCCCCATCAGGGGGAGAGTCACTCTCCTCCTCCTCATCCGCGTCATCTTCGGCGGCGGGGGAATGGGCCTTGTCTTTGGACGTCGCGTCCGAGGTACCCTTGCAGCGAGGACCGCTCCGGGCCCCCTTGGCCTTTCTTGTGGCCTTCTTCTCTAGAGCCTTATAAGGTGCCGGCTCCAGCATCTTTGCTAAGCGCGGGATGACTGGCTCCTCGGGCAAGGGAGCCGAACACCGGATCAGCTTCGCCTTCTTCAATCAGTACTGAAAAAGCAATGGTAATGGAAGCTTAGATATCATCCTTGAAACAAGCAAGTAAGGGATGTGTTGAAAAAACATACCTCATTGGGAGGGTGATTTATGTCGTGACCCCGGTCCGAGCCAGTGGCCGGCGGTATCTCGTTGCCCTTGAAAAGCAACTTCCAGGCATCTTCGTGAGTCGTTTCGAAAAGCCTCACCAGGGTATGGTGTTTCTTCGGGTTGAAATCCCATAGAGGACGGCTTCGGCTCTGGCAGGGAAGGATTCGGCGCACCAACATCACTTGGATTATGTC